>NC_137905.1:36651596-36908343 GCF_963455335.1 Martes martes
CCTCTCACTTTCTTGCTTTCATTTTGTTTATATATTTATTCTTCATTTTGTCCATATAGCAGCCCACCCTTGCCCATCTTGAGCACAGTGGGGTTTCATGTGATTATTAGATGATGCTCCTAAACAGAGGGTTCTCTATAATCCCTCTCCCCACTCAGAGGCATTGGACAGTCAGTTTTTGACATAAATTATTTCATTTTCACTATTGCTCACACAATGAATTTGCATCAATTTAATGGATAACATATGAGAAAGCATCAGAGAAATAGCCTGACCTTTATTAGATCTAACAAATGCTAGCTATTATTGGTATATTATTGACAGAATAGGTGTTTAGTAATACATTGGGTCATTGCATAAATAAATGAATGAATGAACAAAGAAATAAACTGATCATGGATATAAAGGAATTCTGTAGCCAAGAATGTTTCAGGAAGATCACCATAACTTCTCACCTCTCTTTAGTTGCATTGGTTTTTCTTATCGTTGGTGCAGAAAGGTTTTCAATATCCAAGTGAAAAAGGGAACTGCTTCATTCAACCCATTTTGCAGATGGAAATGCTGAGGAATATAAATTTGACTCCCTGAAAGACATGCAGCTAGTAAGATTCTAAACAGGCTGAAAAATGCTTACAATATGGGCTTTGCAGTAAAGCTGTTTGGGTTCATATTACAGATGTACCACAAGAATTTTCAACCTTTGGCAAATTACACACTTCTTTGAATCTTGATATCCTTACTGGCAAAATGGTGATAATAGCACCTAACCACTTAGGGATGTTGAGCAATTACATAAGCAATTCCGTGTAGAGTACGTGGCATGTCCTCTGTACCAATACCAAGCATGTCATGATTGGTCCAACTCCTGTTCAAGGCTCTGTCACTTCCAGAAGTGAGAATTTCTGTACATTGTCTTTCCTTCTCTCCTCTGCTCCTTATTCTTCTTATTACTAATGAGCAGATCCTACGTCATTACAAAAAATGTTCTCTCTCGGGGCGCCTGGTGGCTCAGTGGGTTGAAACCTCTGCCTTTGGCTCAGGTCATGATCCTTGGGTCCTGGGTTCAAGCCCCACATCCAGCTCTCTGCTCAGTGGGGAGCCTGCTTCCCTTCCTCTCTCTCTGCCTGCCTCTCTGTCTACTTGTGATCTCTGTCTGTCAAATAAACAAATAAATAAAATGTTAAAAAAAAAAAAAGTTCTCCCTCTAGCCCAAGTGTTCTATATTCCTAGACCTGCCTGACACTCCTGTCACTTATAATTATTCTTGTATGACCCCAGTTTTTGAGCTCTGACAGTTTTATAATGCTAGCCCCCCCAATTTATATGTTGAAATTTTAATACCAAGAACCTTACCATGTGACTGTATTTGGAGAAAGGGTATTTAAAGAGATAATTATATTAAAATGAGGTTGTTAGAGTGGACCCTAATTCAATATGACTTATGTCCTTATAAGAAAAGGAAATCTGGACATAGACAGTAGAAAGGGAGGACTATGTGAAGATGCAGGAAGAAGATGGCCATCTACAAGCTAAGCAGAGAGGCCACAGAAGCAACAAACTGCTGCCATGTTGATCTTGGACTTTTAGCCTTCAGAACTGTGAGAAAATTAATTTGTTGTTTAAGCCACGCATTCCATGTACTTTGTTATGACAGCCAACACCAAGTAATATAGACAGCAGAGGGCCAGGCCTCCCATTTCAGAAACTGATGCAGGAAATAGAAAAATAAATGTGGGAGTGCCATTTGATGGTCAGGATTTTATTCTGCATTTGTAATTCATAGCAGAATCTTCCATAGACTTGCAGGAGTGGAAACAGAAATCTCTAAAATGGTATATTTCAAATGAGCTCTGTAGAAAACCGTACGAAAGGTGTCCTTAAAAAAATGAAAAGATAAAATTTCCAAGAACACTGCGTTTGGGAAGGTTTACCTATTCTAATGCCCCCCCCTTCTCTTAAAACTCACAGTGCATATTAAAGGCTTTGAGAAATTCTAGAGAAAACAAAAACAGAAATTTGTTATTATAAAAAGAAAAGATTGTAAATTTTTTTTCTCCCTGATTAACAGTTGCTACCTTCTAGTTGAACTAGTGTACCATGAAACATACTTTCTGAAATTCTTATTTAATGGTCCCTCCAATGTGCAAAGAATCAGCTTAGGAGCAAACTGAATTTATAATGAGAAGTAAAAGCATTTTGTGCTTGGCCAGCATATTGCAGGACCTTCCAAGTCTGTACCAAAATGCAGATCAGAATTGGATAGAGCACATTTCAATAATTGGTACATGCCTTGACACTAACTCACATCTGTCATAGAAAAGGGAAATTGTAAATGTTTTATGTCAGGGCTTTGTTCATGTCTATTGTCAGGGTTAATGCGGCAACTGCTTAATTATTGGTGGTTGGGAATAACTAGTGTTCTACTTATACATTCATATGTCTTACATTCTTCAGTGGAAGCCCAAAGATGGCCAAACACATTTTACAAAGAGCATCAGGTGTAGTTGAAGGGAATGAAAAGAAAGAGGCTGGAGTACCAGGTTGGGGCTAGACAGTGAAGAGACCAGGATCACCCCGAAAGAGGCTGGAGCTTCCTGCAGTAATGGGGAGATGACAAAGGAACTAAGATACTTTTAAAAAGATGCTCATTATGACATCTAGCTAAGATATGACTAAAAAAGAAGAAATTAAAAGCAAAAGAACTAGAAAGCATTTATAATACAGAGTCCTGACCAAATGATTTGGGATAGACTTAGGGGGTGAGGAAAAAAATAAGGGATGACTAGGGTCTTTGTGGCTTGTTGGACAGAAGAGAAGACTGTGATGCCTGTCACTTGGTCAGGGAGACATAGGGAGGCAGGGTTTGGAGGAAGAAACAAAGTTCTGTGTTTTATGCAGAATGCTCTTTAAGTTAGAATGAAAAACACACTTGCTGAATCTGCCTTTTTTTTTTTTAAAGATTTTATTTATTTATTCATTTGACAGACAGAGATCACAAGTCGGGAGAGAGGCAGGCAGAGAGAGAGAGGAAGGGAAGCAGGCTCCCTGCTGAGCAGAAAGCCCGATGCGGGGCTCGATCCCAGGACCCTGAGATCATGACCTGAGCGGAAGGCAGAGGCTTTAACCCACTGAGCCGCCCAGGTGTCCTGAATCTGCCTTTTTAAAAAATCTTTGTTGTTCTACAATGTAGTTTCCATTATACAAATGACCATCAGGGTTTTTCTGTGATTCTCTAAGCCAGAAAGTAATTGGCAATTCCAGCTAGTGAATATCTTTCAGGAAAGGTCTACCATGAAGAAAGCATTCCTGCATGGCACTGTTTGACTCAGCTCTGCATTGGTACCAGGTTAAGATTGCAGAGCCCATGTCCTTTGACTGCTTGCAAGCAGGACTCAGCATACACTCTTCCCCAGGCCTCCTTGCCTGACCAGACTGTGGGAACTTTGAGATACTTCCTTGGACCTGATATGTTTTAAAATTTGAATGATATTTCACGTGACTCTTTTAGGAGTGGTATTGATGGAAAGATTCTAAGGAAGGGATTTATTTATTATTTTTTATAAGATTTTATTTATTTGACAGAGAGAGAGAGAGCAAGAGAGCACTCAAGGTCAGGGAGAGTCAGAGGGAGAGGGAGAGAGAAAATCTTAAACAAACTCCCCAGGACCCTGAGATCATAACCTGTGCCAAAATCAAGATCAGTGGCTCAACTGACTGAGCCACCCAGGCACCCCGGGCTTTATTTTTTCAGTAGCTGTAATTATAGATATAGCTGTAGGTACAGATGTATCAGGAAAGTACGCTGGGAGATCCTGATTGAAAAGGATAATTCAAAGAGCTCAGTTTGCATTCCACTTGGGAATTGCTAGGTATGATAAACTGCTCATGTCCTCTGACTTGTGGAATTTAGGAACTTAGGAAACATGAACCTAAGTACATGAAAAAATCCAGTCAGTCACTAATAACTCAGCCCTGATGGAATCAAAGTGTGCTCTCCAGAGAGGGGAAAATTACATTGTAGGGGGTATGTTTAACCTATATAAGAAAATATATGGTTTTAACACAAAATATGAAAATCAGTGCAGCAAATTATAGTCCTTTTTATCAGCTCATTGAAGTAGGCTCAGCAGGGGCCCTGTTCGTCCCGCCCTTCCCTGGCACTGCATTTCATTATCCGTGTAGTTGAGAGGGAACAGAATGAAATGGCTTTTCTTTTCAAATACGGCCTAATTTGAACTTGAGCAATCCAGACTGGCCTCCTCAGCCACAAGCAGCCTGGATAAGAACTTTGAATTGTTTGTGTTGATGAAGTTGCCTTCCTTGAATGGACCACAAGGAACCCTCCAACTCTGTGTTTAGACAAGAAGTTTCTACATGTTCCTCTTCCATCTGTCTTTTCTGTAAGGATTTTAGAGAGGTAGCATAATGGACTTCTTTGTGCAAAATGTTTTCAAAAGTTATACTAATGGAGAAATTTCTTTGGGGGCTTAAGTTTCTATTTACCTTTTGTGACATGATTAAAAAAAAAAAAAATCTCATTATCTTCCTTTCCCATAATCTCAGCAGCAGAATGGAGATAAGGCAAGTCCCAAATGAACTGATGGCTGGGTATGCTGCTGGGATATCTAACGCTTCCCTTTAACAAATACAGTCTTTAACATGCAGTAACACTCACAATCTTAGTGCTGGGTGATAAGAATAATTGTATTCATTACACAGTTGAATACAGGAACATATTTCTGAAATAATTTTCCTTGTCTAGAATTACACAGAATTCCACTGAGTGGCACATTCAAGTGAATTTTTATTAGGAGGGTTCCAAAGAACTGTTCAGTGGCAGAGAGACTTCATGTTTAATTTAATTTCTCAGAACCAGGGTATTGTTAAGAAGGGCATCAGACAACCACTAAGTGCTGGTTAACAGGAACATCTCACTAATCCGGGATCCTGTGTTCAAGCCCAACAACCAATAAGCACTCATTGAGATACTCTTATTCAGGAGTGGACACTAAGGCACTTCAGGACTCTAAGTATATGTTTCCTGTTTCTGGTGTCCATTTATTTGGTTTCAGAGGTGTCATGAACTTTTGTACTGAGACAGAATAAAAATAGGCTCCAGACAGACCTCACAACCCTCATCTACTTGGGTCCAGGACATGGGTATGGGGTAGAATCAAGAGTTTTAGAACAGGGACACCTGGCCGGCTCAGTCTTTAAGCATCTGCCTTCAGCTCAGGTCTTTATCCCAGGGTCCTGGGATTGAGTCCTGCGATCAAGCTCCCTGCTCAGCGGGAATCTTGCTTCTCCCTCCCCCACTCCCCATGCTTGTATTCCCTCTCTCACTGCCTCCTCTTGTCAAATAAATAAATAAAATCTTAAAGAGTTTTAGAACAAATTTTGCCAGTGAGGAGTATTTTGTTTTTGCATAGGCAACAATCTGAAAAACAATTTAATACATTAGAAAGTCTTATGAGACTACCATAAGCACCCATTGCAGAAAGAGCAATGTAATTGTAAGCTCTGGTACTGATCTGTAGTGGGTTGAATAGCAGTTCCTAAAAAGATATGCTTATATCCTAATTCCCAGAACCTATGTATGTGATCTTATTTGGAAAAAAGTTCTTGCAGATGTAATTAAGGATCACAAAATCAGTAGATCACCCTAGATCAATTGATAGGTCCTAAATCCAAGGATAAGTGTCCCTCATAAGATAGACACAGAGTAGAGACATAAGGAGAAGAGAAGAAGGCCATGAGAATATGAGACAAAGATTTCAGTGATGCTGCCACTAGCCAAGGGACATCTGGACCCACCAGAATCTGAAGAAGTACAGATTCTCCCCTAGAACCTTTGGAGAGATCATGGCTCTGCAACTCTTTCATTTTGGACTTCTGGCCTCCAGAACTGTAAAAGAATACATTTCTGGTATTTTAAGCCACATAATAATTTGTTACAGCAGCTTTGGGAAAGTAATACATGGTCTTATCTCTAAGCATGGTATAAAGTTGTCTTGTTTCTGTTGGAGCTCAGGCATACTGTGGCATATGAACACCACACCTTAGACTCTACTCATTACCTACCAGCAGTTGTCAAGGCCAGGATAACTGAGTCTACACATCAGATTAGAGAATCAGAGGCACCCGGGTGGCTCAGTTAGTTAAGCATCTGCCTTCAACTCAGGTCATGATCCTGGGGTGCTGGGATCAAGTCCCACATTGGGCTCCCTGCTCAGTAGGAAACTTGCTTCTCCCTCTCTCTGCCTGCCACTCCCACTACTTGTGCTCTCTCTCTTTGCCAAATAAATAAATAAACCTTAAAAAAGTAACTAAACAATCAAAGGATGTCAGGGCTGGAAGGTGCCTTAGTTTCCTCTTAAAAGGAGACTGTTGGACCTGAATCCTAGTCCCCACCCTACTAGTCACTGGCTGGGTGCTCTTTTGAGAAACTGGGGCAACCTTCCATCCAGGTGACCCTAGCTTGGTATAGAAAGTTCTCATCTGACCCAAGTTACCTCCCTCTATAGCCTCACTTTCTACTTTCTACCCCCACGCCCCACCCCATCCTTTGCCATTCATACACTAAGCTAAGAGAGGAACAAATCATCTCTTAAACTCAGAATTGACTGTCCACAGATCTTTTCCTGATCCTCCAAGTGGATGTCGCCTTCCACCTGCTCCCTCTATGTATTGTACATTGCTTTGTCATCACTAACCACATCACAGAATTGCTCACAAGTCACATAAGACATGCAGAGTCCCCAACTTTCCTCTCTTCAGTTTCTACTCCAGTTCTTCAAATTCACAAGAGCTTCTCCTGACAAAGGGCATTTTTGTACACTGTCTTTGCCCTTAAGTCCTTTTTCCCTCTTTGCTTACACAACTCCACCAAAGCCTTAAATCACAGTTCTTATTTGTTCCACTTCCCATGATTTTTTTGCTCAATACTATGTCTTCACTGGACAGCAAGCTCTGTGGAGTGTAGATTATGTCTGATGGTTCTCATAGTACAGAGCCCAGCACATCATAGGTCTAACAAAGGAATTATAAGCAATCATATGATTAGTATAGTCTACAAAGATTTCTTCCAAGATTCTATAAGCTCCCCTAGGTAGGGTCTGGGTATTTTTTTTATCTGTAGCATGAGGCACAAGCCTGTGTTCAATAACTATATGGGGAACATTCATTGAATAAGTAGGTGAATTAAATTCTCTTTCTGGACTACAGTTTTCTCATCTAGGGAATGTGAGAGTTGGACTACATCAGCAACTCTTATACTTAGTAGTTATAGCTCACTTAGATGAGGCAAAAAACAAAACAAAAACAAAAACAAAAAAACCCCCAAACCATCCCCTATCTTCTTAAGCTAACTAGTCCCACTTAGCACTGAAAAAATAACAACAAAATATGACCAAAAATGGGTAGTGGTATAATCATTTAAAATATTAACCCATGTTTTTTTCTTGGCTGGTGATTCTTTTTTACTTTTTTGGCCCCATTTCTACTTCATTTCTCCTCACTAATTTCTGAATTCAAACTTTACCAGAGGTGACCATCACCTTAGAGAAAGATTGTTACGGCAGGAAAGGAAAGAGAAAGAAAAGTCTATGCTCACTTTTTGGTTTCAGATCAGACCACTGAAACTAAGGACTAGATATCACCAGGAAATTTGTAGGAAGCAGACTGAGGACTGAAATTGAAGAGAATTTTACAAAGGGTTATTTACAAAGGTGTGGGTAATCAGTGTGTGAAGAGACATCTGAAAAACAGCACCAGGATGCCTTTACCACTGTAGCCAGAAGGGGTAATAGGAAGGAGAGAGCCTTGCAGAAAGTGGAGAGTGTACTACTTAGCAGGAGTGGAGATATGCTGTCAAGGGACCTAGACAACCTACAGTAACCTGGCAGGGGTGGATCTGGGAGTAGAAATAACCAACTCTATGCTCTTCCTTCCTTGGCTCCCCTTTGCCAAAACCCAACTGAAAACCAGAGGGCAAGAAAAGCCCATATAGGGCAGCTTTCCAGAGCACAGAGGAAAACAGAAGACATCCTGAAGAGACAAATACTTGCTTCAGAGAATGAAGTTTAGAAAAACCATCAGACAAAAGTTTACTCCATAGCAATAAACTTGGTGAAAAAAGTGAGTGATCTCAGAACCAGTTTTTCTTGCCCCTTCCTTTTAGTCCCTCAAAATAAAGACCTTAGGATTAGAGCAAAGGGAGGTGGAGGGGAAGTAAGGCAACAAGATGCTGGGGAGGGGATGCTTATTGAAGGCTCTGTCTTATCATCTAGATTGAGTTCCACTGATTGAGGAAGTAAAGGCCTAGATCAGTTTCGGGAGCTGAGAGCTTAGATTGTCTGTGCTTTGCTTCCAGTGGAGCCTGGAGAAGCAGCACGTCTCCTGGAATCTCCTGGCACAAACCTGTGTAGCAGCGTTGGAGTTACATGGCCATGGGCATGGTCTAACTACAAGGCTTAAGAACATAGTGCAGTGTCTACAAAGCTGGAGAGAGCTCCTTATGGTTCCATGTGTCCTCACTTGCACATATCACAAGAGGATGTAAAAGGCTGGACTCAGAGGTTCTGACACCAGAGGCCAGTGGGATCATAGAGATCATCTCAGTGATGTCAGTGTTCACCAATGACTTTGCTCAAAAACCAGAGTCTGTGCATTGCATTGGGTTCCTGAATTTTAACCGTAACCCCACTGAGGAGGAGAGGGGGAAACTCATTAAATGACTGAGTTTACTCTTATGACTAAATTTAAGACTAAATTTAAGTGTCAGCCAATATGAGAATGGGAATTCAAGGCAGAAACTAAGTTCAATTACAGAAAAATAAAACTGTATTTCCCTTATGCACATAAGTTATAGCTCATACAATGGACGCCTCCCTAGTTGGATTGGGTGAATCTCTTCACCCCCTCTGAGGCCTCAGACTACACTTGAAAAAGCATAAAAAAGATAAGGTTTCATAAGAGATGGGACATTCCCTTGGTCCCCCTATCCTTTCTGCTGTTATTTAGCCTTTATTGGGAATATAGGTCAGGAGAAAAGATAGTAACTCTTTGAGAAATTATCACATAGAGGATAGAAAAACTCATAGAACAAAACTTGCCATTCAAACTATTCCATTCTCTGGCCCATTTCTTCAAGGAAATCCCTTTCATTGCTCTTCTGCCTCCTGATTTTAGATCCACATCTTCAGAGCCCAGTTCCTGGGCCATTTAAGTCAGTTGAAAATGAAGCATGAGCTTATTCAATTTGTACCTGAATCTCTCCCTACAAGCATCTTAAGACTGACACCATCTTCCTATCAAACGATCTCTCACTCCCAATGCATTTCACTTGAGTTGTAAGGGATCAGCGTTCAGACTGTCAGAGTAAAAGAATGTTAGAAATGGAATATCATTTAGAGTTTAGAGATGAACTAGTTCAGATAAGGAAAATGAGACCCACAGAGAGAACATTATTTCCTAAAGTTCATCTAGCATATTAAAGACTGAGTTAGAAACCAGGACTTCCAACTGCAAGGCCAAGGTCTTTCCCTTCTGCCACTGTGTATACCACGTCACCAACACCACTCAGGAAGTACAGCTGGTACCTTCCACAGATGGGCATTCTATACACTTTTTTTTGTCCCAGGTCATATGCTAGGTGCTGGAGATGATGAGGAAAAGAGACCTGCCTTCAAGGTACATACACCTACCTACACTGGACTCAATCCAAAGTCCAAAACTGTTCATTTGGAGTAGTGGTGTACTGAAGAAACCATTTTTTCTTAGCAAAGTGAGACAAACTGAGTGATCAGTGGCCTGAATCCCATCCATGCAAGCATGGGGAAATACTGTTTGGGCTTTCCACCTCTTGGTTAAAATCAGCAGAAAGTTTGTTTCTACCTGAATGAAAAATATCTTAATGAGTGCTTGGAATGATGACTAAAGCCATCATAGATCTAATCCTTGACATGAGTAGCACCACAAGGAACACTTTTTTCTACTCGAAGCTGCTAAATAGTAGATTTTTCAGACTGCTAGAAAATTTTAGGGATTCAGTGGGAGGAAGACTTTTCTCTAGACTTAAACCATGAGACCAACTGACATAAAAACCCTTGATAACCAATGAGGACTGTGTTCTGAAGACTCCCTCACAATGTTTTTCACTCTCTACCCACACATTTCCATAGGTGTCTGTGAACTCCCTGCATCTGCCAACAGAGGCAGTAAGGATCTTTCACAGGAAAGAGGGTCCTAGATGTGCCAAAGCAAAAATAAGGCAATTCAGGCTTTTGAGCTTCAGAGTAGTCTTTGGAAACCAAGAGTCTTTATTTGTAGGAAACAGAACTTCTGAGAACTTGTAAGTACTTGTAAATAATAACAAGCCTCTACTCCCATGAAGGGTAGATTAAGAAAAATCAATCAAGAGCTAAGCTTTCAGACAAAATAATGTTCTTGTATGTGGAGAGGATATGTGGTGAGATGACGGTCATGGTGAAGAAGAGCCGTTGGTGAGGTCTCAGAGGAATGGACCGAGGACCACATGAACAGAAAAGTTTGTGCTAATAGATTCTCCACATCCATGCCCCACACAAAGCGTACCCCTCAACCTTGTCAGAGTCCTGTAGGGACAGGCATGGCCTGAAGACCCTCCAAACACCACCCAACCCAGCCCATACAGTGCTGTTCAGGCTTCTTGCTTCTTTCTAGGCACTGTTATTTAAGGAGGATAGCTCATGGACGGGCAGACTCTCTGCTATTGTGGATTATCTAGCAGAAATGACACCTATCCATGCCCTAAGACTTCCTTCATACATATCCAAGCTGTATTGTATGAACAACTCTATTGTGTTTGGGAAATGCAGATGGTTACAGGAGATATTGAAGAGGCTGATTGTCAATGAGAAGCATTATGCAGCAATTCCCACTCAGCCAATTCAGTCCTGTGTCCATGACCTGACTACCACACCTAGCATATCTGTCTCGGTCTTCCACTTCTTTTTGGACACATGGAAGATCATGTGGTGGGGGGAGAAACAGGCTTGTCAAAGTTTGTGATGTGGAGTTCACGTGTACAATGAGTATCCCAGTTGGTCCACATTCTGGTATGGAACATGGATATGAAGAGAACAACTAGGATTGACAGAGGGAGGACAAGTTTTATTGACAATAAAAACAGATGTGGCCAGGTTACTGGGGGAACATTTCAGGTAGGGACTGGGGAGTTGGAATAATCACAGAGCATAAATTTTCAGAAAAGCGTTCATTGGAAAATCTCACACACATCAGGCTACTCACTTCCTCAGAGGAGGAAGGGTGACCTCAGCTAAGAGGACCAATAAGGACTCAGCCTTGGCCAGAATAGCTAGGTATTAAATAATATTTAAAAGGACACATATTTATAAAGAAAAGAACTAGGAAAATGAAATGTAATACCTAGTGCCCTGTCATTTATGCAGCAAGTAAAATGAAGTCCTTTAAAAGGGGAGTCAAGAACATTTTATCACCATCCCTAAAAGTACCCTTGAAGAAGTTCTCCTTGCAGTTTAGTTAAGATACCAACTTATTACTCACTTTATAACCACCCCCCACCATGTCCATTCTCTTTTCTTAGTCCCTGACCTTATTTCTTGCCACTTCTCCTCTTCTCCCAGGTTGGCAAGCTCTTTGGCACCTTTAACATGCTAACCATTATTAACCTGTTCCCTACATGGAGACTTGCATCTGTTCTCCCCCTCCTTACCTTCTCAATTTCCCACCTCTTCCATGCTTATCCAGATTAATTCCCATCTATCTTTTAGGTCTTTGCTTGAAGATCACTTCCTCAGAGAAAATTTATTTGACCTTCCAGTCCACTTACTGCTAATGAATACTCTAATTTTCCCATATGACACTTATTAAAAAGTTCATAAGCATGCCTTCACTTGTGTGCTCATCTGTTTAATATACATCTCTCAGGGGTGCCTGCATCATTCAGTCAGCTCTTAGTTTAGGCTTAGGACATGATCTCAGGTCATGAGATAGAACCCTGCATCAGGCTCCATGCTCAGCACAGACTCTCTCTCTCCCCCTCTCCCACTGCTTATGCACACTCACTCTCTCTCTCTAAAACACACACACACGTGTGTGTGTGTGTGTGTGTGTGTGTGTGTGTGTGTGTGTGTGTGATAAGTTCCAAGAAGGCAGGCAGAACTTGTTGTGGCTGTCTGATTTCCAAGACCCCTACTTGCACCACTTTACCATACCCACCTTCCTGAAGGAAAGGAAGTAAAAGAAATGTAAATGCATGGGGTGCAAAGCCAGCTGCCTTGGGCGACCCATAATGAGTTTTGTCCTGTGTTTATCCCTCCTGACCCAGATGGAAAGCACACTGCCACAGCGAGCTCAGAGACAAGGCAGGGTACTAGGCTTGGGCTTTGGTGTGTCCCTGGGTTGTTGCTCAGCCTGCCTCATCTTGCTCCTCCACAGTTCTTGCTTGGAAAGTAGTTAGATCCCTTATGAGGCAATTCTTATCCTCAATTTACCAGAGAAGTAGACAAAAGTGAGACAGGGGAAGACCTGCAACAGGAAGTATGTGATTGTGATATGCTCTTTCCAATAGCTCTGTCCTTTATAAATGTAGGCGATGATGCAAGCTGCTTCCAGCATTTCTGGGAAAAGGCAACACTGTCAGATGGATAGATAGAGGGACAGACAGAGAGACAGACCATTTTTTTTTCCCTTGCTACCACCCAAGATGTTGACATTTCCTCTCAGTGCACTTCCCAAATCCTTTTGCTTCCCACAGTTCTATCATCTTGTCATGGTTTACCTCTTCCCTGGTGTCTGTGCTTTCATTAATTCCTTATCACCTGTCCCTCAGCTCTAATCTAGGACTTCGTGAGGATAACTAATTAAAGTCAGAAGATTCTTAGAAAGAGATATTGACCCACAATTCAGCCCTTTCTCTCAGCAGGATCAATTGTCAGGTTACTGGTCAAGAGGACATGTATTTAAAAAACATGTCTGGCTAATCAGCCTTTCAGATGTGTTCATAAAGTCTCATGAGCTGTTTGCAAATTCTAATTACATATCCTGCTTATTGCTTAAGAAAAGCATGCCTGACAGAGGTACACATGGGGATCACAGCTTGACTGAAGAATTTGTTGCACAAGAAAAGATAGAGAAAAAAATTATAGAGAGCAAGAGCACCAGCCCCCAGGCAGCATAAGAGAAGGAACTCACTTAAAGCTGGAACAAATGCCCTCATATATAAATTATAATAATAGGTTATACAAATTATCTGTTATATAACCTGCTTATCTAGGAGCTTTGAGATTATCTAGACTAACATACAAAAAAGAAAATCGGGACGCTGAGGAAGACATGGCTTGCCCAGTTTCCATGCAGCTGCTCCAGCAGTTCAGACACTGAACTTCAGGGCCTTGGATACCCAGGTAGGCTCTGTCCAAGACAGGCTGCCGTTTGTCAGGAGAGAAGTTGAGAAGAAGCCAGTCGTCTTCCTTTTCATCTCTTCTAAATACACACAATAATTTCCCAATCACTCATGTAAAGACAACAAGGAGAAATGTGTAATACGCCCTGAATTGATGAGTGACAAGACCAGAGGACACAAAAAATTGGGAGCTTAACAGCGTCTATTACTAAAAGAAATATCCGGGGCGCCTGGGTGGCTCAGTGGGTTAAAGCCGCTGCCTTCGGCTCAGGTCATGATCCCAGGGTCCTGGGATCGAGCCCCGTATCGGGCTCTCTGCTCAGCAGGGAGCCTGCTTCCTCCCTTCTCTCTCTGCCTGCCTCTCTGCCTACTTGTGATCTGTCTGTTAAATAAATAAAAAATCTTTAAAAGAAATATCCTACTTTTTTTTGAGGGCTGTTTGTATCCAGGTGTAGTTCTTATCTCTTTACTCCTATTAGCTCATTTACAAATGAAGTCTCAGAGGCTTAGAAAGGTCAAGTGGCCTGTCTGACCTCACACAATTGGCCAAGTTTGGAGTCAGAATTCTAGATTTAGTCCTGTGTTACAAAACAATTCTTTATTGCCTAGATAGACAAGGTGCAAATTAATTTGAATTAAGCTGAGTGATTTGATTCCTGTACTTTACAAAGATTTATTTGAGTGCCAAGCTTGTGCCTGACCTATGCCAGGAGCTGAGGAGATGTAGATAATGGGGCAAAGGAAGCATATGGCAGACTAGCATAGTGAATAAAAGCTCCTGCTTATGTAAGACAAATGCAAGATTTTGTTCTGCCTCACTGAGAAAAGTTCCTTAAACTCCTTGACTGTAAGTTTTCTCACCTTCAAATTAAGGATAAAATACTAGCTATTTCTTTTTGTTTCTCTCAAATTTAAAATAGTACCTACTTCTTAGGGTTGTGAGAAATCATGGGTTGGTCCATTCAAATTCTCTGGAGCATGCCAGGCACCTGGGGATCAGTAAAGCTCATTAATGAGACCTTCAGTCATCATGAATACTGGTAGTGATGATGACTAATGAAAATCTCTGGTCTCTAATGCTAATGGTAATGGTGATGATGGGAATGATAAAAGCAGTGGTGGTGGTGTTATTGCTACTGTTGCTGCTGCTGGCATGATGGTAGCAATGAAACAGGAGGACACAGCTTTTTTTTTTTTTTTTAATGTTATCTTAGTCACCATACAGTACATCATTAGTTTTTGGTGTAGTGTTCCAAGATTGTTTGTTTGCATATAACACCCAATGCTCCATGTAATACGTGCCCTTCTTAATACCCACCACTGGGCTAATCCATCCCCCTACACTCTCCTCTCTAAAACCCTCAGCTTGTTTCTCAGAGTCCATATTCTCTCATGATTCATCTCCCCCTCCTCTTTCCCTACCCTTCATTTTTCCCTTCCTTCTCTTAATGTCCTCCATGCTATTCTTTATGTTCCACATATAAGTGAAACCATATGATAATTCATTTTCTCTGCTTGACCTATTTCACTGAGCATAATCTCCATTCCCATCCATGTTGATGCAAAAGTTGGGTATTCAGCCTTTCTAATGGCTGAGTAATATTCAATTATATATATGGACTACATCTTCTTTATCCATTCATCTGTTGAAAGGCATCTTGGCTCTTCCCAGAGTTTGGCTACTGTGGACACTGCTGCTATGAACATTGGGGTGTATATGACCCTTCTTTTTACTACATCTGTATCTTTGGGCTAAATACCCAGTAGTGCAATTGCAGGGTCATAGGGTCACTCTATTTTTAACTTTTTGTGGAACCTCCACACTGTTTTCCAAAGTGGCTGTACAAACTTGCATTCCCACCAACAGTGTAAGAGAGTGCCCTTTTCTCCACAGCCTCTTCCACATTTGTTGTCTCTTACCTTGTCAATTTTTGCCATTCTACCTGGTGTAAGGTGGTATCTCAGTGTGGTTTTGATTTGAATTTCCCGGATGGCTAATGATGACGAACACTTTTTCATGTGTCTGTTAGCCACTTGTATGTCTTCTTTTGAGAAGTGTCTGTTCATATCTTCTGCCCATTTTTTGATGTGATTATCTGTTTTTTGTGTGTTAAATTTGAAAAGTCCTTTACAGATCTTGGATATCAGCCTTTTGTCTGTAGGATCATTTGCAAATATCTTCTCCCATTCTGTGGGTTGCCTTTTTGTTTTAGTGACTGTTTCCTTTGCTGTGCAGAAGATTTTTATCTTGATTAAGTCCCAAAAGTTCATTTTCACTTTGTTTCCCTTGCCTTTGGAGAGGAGACATGGTTCTGTTTGTTTAGAGGCTGGACACCAAGGTCAGTGGCTCATAACTGGAGGCAGCTTTTCCCAGGGGATATTTGCCAATACCTAGAGAGAGTTTTGATTGGCACAACTGTGATGACATGTAGAGGGTGGGGCCAGGGATGCTGTAACACCCTTAATGCGTAACACAGTCCCCACAGCAAAGAATTATCAGGCCCAAAGATGACCTACAAATAGTCATCAGGTATGTGAAAAGGTGCTCAAGGTTAATCAACATTGAGGAAGTGAAAGTCAAACCCACAAGGTTAGATATCACTTCACAACTATTAGGATAGCTACTTTCACCAAAAAAAAAAAAAAGTAAATGTTGGCAAGAATGTGGAGAACTTGAAACCCTTATACGCTATTGGGGGAAATATAGAATGGCACAGCTCCTGTGGAAAAGAGTATGGATGCTCCTGGAAAAACTAAAAATAGAACTACCATATAATTGAACAATCCCACTCCTGGGTAAATATCCGAAAGAATTGAAATCAGGATCTTGAAGAAATATTTTCACACACACATCCCCCACCCTCTGTCCTCTACAACATTATTCACAATAACTAATATGTGGAAACAACTCAAATGTCCATCAACAGATGAATGGATAAAGAAAATAGGATATATGCATAAAATGGAGTATTTTTCAGACTTAAAAATGAAAAGAAAATCCTACTATTATGACAGCACAAATGAACATAACAGGCATTATGTTAAATGAAATAAACCAATCACAGACAGAAAAATACTTCATGATTCCACCTGAGACACCCATGTAGTCAAATTCATAGAGGCAGAAGAATAGTGGTTTTCAGGAGCTGAGGAACAGTTGTTTCTCTGTTTTTAAAGTTTCAATTTTTCAAGATGAGTAAGTTCTAGAAGTCTGATGTCCGACATTGTGCCTATTACTAATACAGTATTGTGCACTTTAAAATATGTTAGGGGTACCTGGGTGCCTTAGTCTGCTGAATGTCTGACTCTTGATTTTGGCTCAGGTCATGATCTCAGGGTCATGGGATTGAACCCCATGTGGGGCTCTGTTCTCAGCACGGAGCCTGCTTGAGATTCTCTCTCTTTCTTTCCCTCTTCCCTCCCCTTGCTTGTGCTCTCTCTATCCCTCTCTACAATAAATAAACAAAAACTTTTAAAAAATAAAGTAAAATATATTTAGAGGATAGATCTCATGTTAAGTGAACTTACCAAACCAAAAAACTACAGAAGAAATAAGGAAAATTTTGGAGGTATTGGATATATATCTAGTATCTTGATTCTGGAGATGCTATCATGTACATATGCATATGTCCAAAATTATCACCATGTATATATTAACTGACTACATGACACAACCATTTCAACCACTGTCTTAAACTACATAGGAGCCTGCACCAAAGGAGGAGAGGAGAGTCCCTGCAGACTGAGAAGGCTAGGATGATGCCAGCCTCTCCCTGGGGCCAGGCCTTGCCCACCCCCCTTTCTCACCAGAGAGCCTGGTGGAGCTGTGCCTCTGTCCCCTCCAAGTGCCCAACTGGTGACTGTACCCTGGTTGTGGAATGAGCAAGAAGACCTGTGGCAGGAGCAATCTCTCTCACTGAGGCTCTGATGCTGTGATGAGAAGTACTAGGCAGGAGGAGGCGGGGGAGAGAGGAGGAGAGCCACCAATAAATGAAAGAATAATGGAACATTGATCAGCTCTTTATCACAGCAGGGGAACTGCTTTGCTGAGCCCCAGCACTGTCAGGCAGACCCTTGATTAAACCTGCGCTGCTCCTGGATGGATGGCCCTGTTTAGCTCCTGTCAGCAACTCTGCCAGAAGGGAAGAGGCACCATGGAAATTACGAAGTGGGCTCAGTACTCTCGGCTGGATGTTCAGTGGACTGACTCCCTCTTCCCTCCACCGTATCTAGATCCAAATTCCAGACTCAAGAGCAGAAAGTTCATTTTCCCCCCGAGGTATGGCTGGTTATGGGTGAGACCATGGGGAAGGTAAGATTCACTGAGATAGAATAGTTGCTTTTGCACCCTGAAGCCTGGCATTTGTAGGAAGTTTTACTGATATGGTTCTTTCTGCAGGGCAGGGGGGCATCTAAGTCCTTACCAAGTTCCAGATGCCTCTAGCAAGAAAGGGCTCAATTCGGACGCGTGGGTGGCTCAGTTGGTTGAGCGACTGCCTTCGGCTCAGGTCATGATCCCAGAATCCCGGGATCGAGTCCTGCATCGGGCTCCCAGCTCCATGAGGAGTCTGCTTCTCCCTCTGACCTTCTCCCCTGTCATTCTCTCTCTCATTATCAAATAAGTAAATAAAATCTTTAAAAAAAAAGAAAAGAAAGGGCTCGATTCGGTGATAAAACATTTTCTGTCTTTTTGTTACTTGGAATTCTCTTGATGACTTGTGAATTTTCTGTTGCAAAAGCAAAAATGCTTTTTTTTAAGAGACAGAGAGTTGTGGATTTTCTTCTGCCCAAGATCACTGTGTGATGTTATAGAAGTCACATTTTACTAACTCAGAGTCCTCTCCTGACAAATGCACACGATAAAGCCTGTCTTCATGGAATAGTTTCTGATGAGCAAAATGAAGATGAATGTTAAAAGCATTATGAAAACTAAGCCATCACAGAAAGTTAACTGCTGAAGCCAGCAGAGGGAGAGCACTTTGCAAACAAAGTCCGATTCTTAATCACCACTGGGGTCATAGTGCCTCACACTGTGGCACACACAGCATAGGAAAGAGAAAGGAAAACCCATGTAAATGGGTAAGTTACCCTCCCCAGCTGCCTCTCTAGGAAGTGAACTGTGTCATGGAAGGTGGTAGATAGGGAAACGCAGTGGTAGAGGACCTAGGACAGAGCTGGATTGCTCAGTAAGAGAAAAATGGAAAATAACATAGTGGAGAATACTGGGGTAAGGTTGGGGCCAGGGAAAATTTAGTGGTGGGTGAGTGGATAGCAGGAAGGGGTAAGTGATGGTCACTACACAGTCTATGGGGTGGGTTGTCTGATATGTGGTAAGGTTATGGACCTTCTTCTGGGTCTCACTGTGAAACTTCCAGTAAACATATGGCTTGCTACTACTTAGTGAAACTTGTATTTGGGTGTTTCAAAGTTGGTCTGAAGTTGGATCTGAGGATGCCCATGGGAGACCAGCCATATGCTGGGATATACTGCAAAAGAAAACTCCTTTCTTTCCATGGTAGGTATTGAGATCTTATACACTTTGACTGGAGTCTATAGTCTGACACTGCCAGATACTAAGTCATACTTTACAATTGACCCAAATCTTTATGATGTTATTTACTATTATTCCCTTTGAACTGTAGCAATATATTATGCTACTCTGGAGAAGGGGAGGAATAGAGGGGAGGCTGGAAAGAGAATCCCAAACACAACCCTAAATCTACATCAGGTTTTCCTTTTAGCCAAAACCTATTTGGTATTCAGCAGAAAATCTGAGTCTAGTATTTGACATAATTTAATAGTGTGCATTAATGACTATAATTTTCCCCTGTAGTCAAGATACTAAGAAAATGAGGAGTGTTTCATCTACATCACACAAAATAGTAACCAGGGCAGACTTCCAAACAACAAAGAATGAAGGTCCACGAGGGCCAACAGTTTGTTGTTAACTTCAGATTTAGGCACATAGCACTCCACAATTTAGAAAGTTCTTTTATATTTGTTATGTCCCTTTATCCTCACAACATTTGCCATGTGGTTGATAATATTGTCCCCATTGCACAGAGCCTGAAACTGAAGCTGGAGAGTTTAGGAGTTGGGAAATAGTTCATGTCCGAGGATAAAATGCACTTTTTTTTAAAGTTCAGTTTTTAAAATGTATTATTTGGCATTGGAGTGGACAGGGTGGAAGGTGGAGGGGCGGGCAGTTGGCCCAGCAGATTCATTCACAAGACCTCTCATTTCCCTTTCCTGTACATTCTCATCTCAGGGGACATTTTTAGCTACTTCTAGCCCATCTCGCATTATTTGCTTTGGATGGGGAAAGCTATCAACCACAGTTCTAGCTTCTCCTTTCATTGCATTGTGTTGTTTCTGGAAAGTGACTCTCCAGAGAAGGGCCACATTTCCCAGTCTTCTTTGCATGTAGGCCAAGCCAATTATGAAATCTCATGAATGGAATGGAAACAGAAGTAATGAATATCAGCGAGGACCAGATATGTGAGAAATGTGTGTGCCTTTTCCACATTTCCTCTTCTTTCCCTCTGAGGGGTGCAGAGGATTCTGAGGCCCTGGAGGATTGTGGAGACACAATGGAAAAAGCCCAGGTAGAGGAAAGCTACAGTAGACCACTGTGTGGATGAGATACAAAGTTTTATTTTGTTAAGTTCCTGCATGTATAGATTTATTTTTCAAAGCAATAGTTGCTACTTAGAATGTAGGAATAATTTGTACCAATTGTGTTGGGGTTCCCGCCAAAGCTGAAACCGAAAGAATACCATTTTTAAAAATGTACCTAAATTTTAACACCTCTTCATCTATAAGTAGGTCCTGCATTAAGAAAATATGAATTTAAATAATAATAATTTCACAAGATGTTTCACTGTATGTAATAACTTACCCAGGTGAAGGAAAATCACAGTAAAAACATATACATTTATACTGGCATTCTAAACTACACAACAGTATGCGTGTGTTAAAATGTGTATGCTTGGGGCGCCTGAGTGGCTCAGTGGGTTGAGCCTCTGCCTTCGGCTCGGGTCATGATCTCAGGGTCCTGGGATCGAGCCCTGCATCGGGCTCTCTGCTCAGCAGGGAGCCTGCTCCCTCCCCTCTCTCTGCCTGTCTCTCTGCCTACTTGTGATCTCTGTCAAATAAATAAATAAAAATCCTTAAAAAAAAATGTGTATGCTTGGGGGTGTTCACTTTTCCAAAGTACAGAATTCTGAGGCCTGGGTTATTCATTCTTGCAAGTTGAATCCCCAGAGTAACTTTGTTTTCTGGGGGAAAAAAAAATGTGAATTTCATGATTGAAGGCTTCTTTAACTTTCACATATTTGATTTTCATAAGTTATATAGTGACAGAATTAAACCTTAACAATTTGAATTTGGACTCTCATACGTCAGTTGACAAGCCTCCAGAGCTCTCATGGGTGTAGTAGTGCCCACCTCCCAAGAGTTTAATTTGATAAACCGTAGTGTTTATGAAATCTCTTTATGTGGTTTTTTTTATGCTTTAAAAATAAATTAGAACAGGAAAGTGAAAGTGCTGATACTAGTAACAAAAATATTGGTCCCATAAATGTAATATAATTAAGGCCAAGATAGAATTGATCAAGTGTGATCACTTCTCAAATGGTGTCAATCTCCATCTCAAATGGACTTTCAAATATGGTTGAATTACAAAGAGAAAGAACAAGATTAAATGTAATGTTTTAAATAATGTTGTGCCCAAAAGGCACAATGTATTTAGAAATATTATAGTATTTTTCAATCTCTGGCATGAAACACACTACCACCCAAACACCACCACAATCAAAACTGTAATACTCTTGTTTATTTTCAAATCTCTTTTATGCATATTTTCAAGAATGTATTATTAAAAAAGAGTAGATGTTGCTAATGTGTTTCACTCTTTGCTGTGGCTTCCCAGAGGTTAAGTGCCAAATTTATAGCCCAGTGCTTGTAACTATGCAGGCATGGAAGGCCTGAATATCATCTTTTCCCCATTGCAGATTCTGTAAACTGGCATTATATCCCCTACTCTATTGAATATTTTCTTTGTCCCAGATTTAAAAAATATACCCACTGCCCTTGGTCAGTATGAATTTGTAATCTATGTCAAGTTCTAGTGTTCAGTGGTGAGCAAGAGAATAGGGGGACACACAGAGATAAAATGCTGAGCACATGTCAGGGACTGTGATAACTGCAAGATATTTTTCTCCCATCTGTCCTAGGAGAGGAGGACAAGTAGATAATCAGTGTACAGTGATACTATGTCTACAGCGCATGAGTGTACAGGTGCCCTGGAGACCTAGGAGGAGGATGTGAACTTGCCAACAGCCAAGGTTCACAGATAGCAAAACTCACAGCATCCCTAAAAAGTAAAATTTGTAAGTTGAGTTTGGAGTGTCTAGTTCAGCTGATAGAGTATGTATTTATTTCCTCTTCTTCTAGAAGACAACAGAAGAGGTATAAGAGGAAATAAAATCCTGTAAGAATTGAGGCAAAATGGAGGGATATCAGAGGAGGGAGAATTATGAGGAATTTCTGAAATGTTGAATGTGGGTAGTGTGCTGGTGGTGCACAGCTTAGAGCTGGCATAGGAGAAGGCTCTGGGGAAGGCAGGAAATGAACTCCTTTTTGGAGGATAAGGGAAAATGCCACTCCATAATTGGCAGGTGCAGAGATTTGAAAAAGAATGGGCCAAAGTAGAAATATTTACCTGAAGAAATGCCTAGTTAATGTCTAAGCAAATTATTCTCCCTGGTATGCACACACATAGTGAGGGAGATCCCTTGAAGTTATCTGCTTGTAAGTGGCAGCTAGCCCTTCTGAGTAGAATCCTCTTGTGCCTCCTTATATGAGCTTGTAGGATGAAGTCAGCGCAGCCTCAGGCTTGCCCATCCCCATCCTTCCAGGTAAATTCTGCCAGTGGAAAAGACATACCTACCTATCCAGACAGAGCTCAAAGTCCAGAAATAATATAGAAAACCCACAGTACCCTATTTATAAATAGTTTTAGACAATTAAGAATCACCAGCTACTCAAGGACAAATAGCAGCACAGAAGAGAGACCAAAATGAATAGAGGTTCTAGCTAACATTGAATACTTTATTCTAAAGATTTTGCAAATATTAACTTATATAATCTTCACACACTGCTTTTTTAAATTTTATATTTCTTAGATTTTATTTAAATTCAAGTTAGTGAACAATGGTGTATTATTAGTTACAGGGGTAGTATTTACTGATTTGTCATTTGAACACCCAGTGCTCATTACATCAAGTACCCTCTTTAATGTCCATCACAATTACCCCTCCCCCCACGTCCCCTCCAGCAATCCTCAGTTTGTTCCCTATAGTTAAGAGCTTTTCATGGTTTGCCTGCCTCTCTGTTGTTTTTTTCCCCCTCTCTGTTTTTATCTTGTATTTCATTCCCTTCCTCCACGTTCACCTGCTTTGTTTCTTAAATTCTACATATTAGTGAAATCATAGCATTTGTCTTTCTTTCACTGACTTATTTTGCTTAGTAAGCACAATACACTCCTGTTCCATCCACATCCTTGCAAATGGCAAGATTTCATTCTTTTGTATGCTGAGTAATACTCCATTATAGATATAGATATAGATATATAGATACAGATACAGATATAGATATATAGATATGGATATCTCCCACATCTTCTTTATCCATCCATCAGTTGATGGACATTTGGGCTCTTTCCATGTTTTGACTATTGTGGACATTGCTGCTATGCATACAGGGTACATGTCCCCTTTTGAATCACCATTTTTGTATTCTTTGGATTAGTAGCTAACAGTGAGTGCTACTGCTAGGCTTAGGGTAGTTCTATTTTTAACTTTTTGCAAATGACATATCATTAACTTTTTGCAGAAACTCCATACTGTTCTCCAGAGTGGCCCTACCAGTTTGCATTCCCACCAAAAATGTAGAGGATTCCCCCTTTACTGCATCCTCGCCAACATCTGTTGTTTCCTGAATGGTTAATTTTACCCATTCAGATCAGTGTGGGGTGGTATCTCAGTGTGGTTCTGACTTGTATTTCCCTGATGATGAGTGATATTGAGCATTTTTTCATGCGGCTATTGGCTATTTGTATTTCTTCCTTGGAGAAATCTCTGTTCATGTCTTCTAGCCATTTCTTGATTGGATTTTTTGTTTCTTGGGTGTTGAGTTTGAGAAGTTGTTTACAGATTTTGCATACAACCCTTTATCTGATATGTTATTTGCAAATATCTTCTTCCATTCTGTAGGATGCCTTTCTAATTGGTTGACTGTTTCCTTTGCTGTGCAGAAGCTTCTTTTTTTTTTTTTTAAGATTTTATTTATTTATTTGTCAGAGAGAGTGAGCACAGGAAGACAGAGAGGCAGGCAGAGGCAGAGGGAGAAGCAGGCTCCCCGCTGAGCAAGGAGCCCGATGTGGGACTCGATCCCAGGACGTTGGGATCATGACCTGAGCCGAAGGCAGCCGCTCAACCAACTGAGCCACCCAGGCGTCCCTGTGCAGAAGCTTCTTATCTTGATGAAGTCCCAATAGTTAATCATTGCTTTTGTTTCCATTACCTCTGGAGATCTGTCTAGTAAAAAGTTGTTGCCTATGTTCTTTAGGATTTTGGTGGATTCGTGTCACATTTAGGTCTTGAATCCATTTTGAATTTATTTTTGTGTATGGTGTGAGAAAGTGGTACAGTTTCAGAGCACCTGGGTGGCTCAGTGGGTTAAAGCCTCTGCCTTCAGCTCAGGTCATGATCCCAGAGTCCTGGGATGGAGCCCAGCATTGGGCTCTCCGCTCAGCAGGGAGCCTGCTTCCTCCTCAATCTGCCTGCCTCTCTGTCTACTTGTGATCTCTGTCTGTCAAATAGATAAATAAATAAATAAAATCTTTTAAAAAAGAAAGAAAGAAATAAAGTGGTCCAGTTTCATTCTTCTGCATGTGGCTGCCCATTTTTTCCAATACCATTTGTTGAGAAGACTGTCTTTATTCCATTGGGTATCCTTCCATATGCTTTGTCAAAGATTAGTTGACCATGGAGTTGAGGTTCCACTTCTGGGTTCTCTGTGCTGTTCCATTGATCTATGTGTCTGTTTTTGTGCCAGTACCTATTGTCTTGATGATTACAGGTTTGTCATACAGCTTTTAGTCTGCAATTGTGATGTTCAGCTTTGGTTTTCTTTTTCAAGATTCCTTTCATTATGCAGGGTCTTTTCTGGTTCCATTCAAATTTTAGGATTGTTTGTTCCAGCTCTGCAAAAAAAATGCTGGTGTTATTTTGATAGGGATTGTATTGAATGTGTAGATTGCTTTGGGTTGTATAGACATTTTAGCACTATTTGCACTTCTAATCCAAGAGCATGGAATGTTTTTCCATTACTTTGTGTTTCTCAATTTCATAAGTGTTCTATAGTATTCAGAATATAGATCTTTTGCCTCTTTTTTATTTTTATTCCTAAGTATCTTATAGTTTCTGATGCAATTGTAAATGGAATCTGTTCCTTGATTTCTCTTTCTGCTGCTTTGTTATTGGTGTATAGAAATTCCAGACTTCTGTGCATTGATTTTATATCCTGCGGTTTTGCTAAATTCCTGTATAAACTCTAGCAGTTTTTTGGTGCAGTCTTTTGGGTTTTCTACATAGAGTATCATATCGTTTGGGAAGAGTGAAACTTGACTTCCTCCTTGCCAATCTGGATGCCTTTTCTTTTTGTTGTTTGATTGCTGACGCTAGGACTTCCAGTACTATGTTGAACAACAATGGTGAGACTGGACATCCCTGTCGTGTTCCTGCCTTTAGGGGAAAGCTCTCAGTCTCTCAGTTTTTCCCCATTGAGGATGATAATAACTACGCATCTCTCATATATGGCTTTTATGATGTTGAGGTATGTTTCTTCTATCCCTACTTTGTTGAGGGTTTTTATCAAAAAAGGAGAGGCTGTATTTTGTCAAATGCTTTTTCTGCATCTACTGAGAGGACCATATGTTTCTTATCCTTTCTTGTACTAATGTGATATATCACTTATTGATTTGTAAATGTTGAACCCAGGAATTAATCCCATTTAGTGGTATAGAATAATCCTTTTAATGTACTGTTGGATCCAATTAGCTAGTTTAATGCTGAGAATTTTTGCATCCATGTTCATCAAGGATATTGGTCTGTAGTTCTCCTTAGTGGGGTCTTTGCCTGGTTTTGGGATCAAGGTAATGTTGGTCTCATAGAATGAGTTAGGAAGTTTTCCTGCCATTTCTATTTTTTGGAATAGCTTCAGAAGAATAGTCATTAATTCTTCTTTAAATGTTTGGTAGAATTCCCCTGGGAAACTATCCAGCCCTGGATTTTTATTTGTTGGGAAATTTTTGATTACTGAGTCAACTTCTTTACTGGTAATGGGTCTGTTCAGGTTTTTTAACTGTTTCAGTTTTTGCAGTTTATATTTTCTAGCGAATTATGCATTTCTTCCAGATTGCCTAATTTGTCAGCATATAATTGCTCATAGTGTCCTCTTAAAATTGTTTGTGGTTGGCAGTGTTGATTGTGATCTCTCTTCATGATTTTATTTGGGTCCTTTCTATCTTCTTTTTGATAAACCTGGTTAGGGTTTTATCAATTTTGTTAATTCTTCCAAAGAACTAGCTCCTAGATTTGTTGATCTGTTTTACTGTTTTGGTTTTTTAAAAATTTCTTTATCATTGATTTCTGCTCTAACCTTTACTACTTCTCTTCTGCTTCTGGATTTAGGCTTCATTTGTTGTTCTTTTCCCAGCTCCATTAGGTGTAATTTAAGGTTGTATATTTGAAACTTTTCTTGCTTCTTGAGGAAGACCTCTACTGCAATACACTTCATCTTAGCCTTTGCTCTCTTAGCCTTTGCTGCATCCCACAGGTTCTGAACTATTGTGTTCTCAATTTCATTTGTTTCCATGTATTTTTTAAGTTCTTTTTCAGTTTCCTTTTTGACCCATTCATTCTTTAGTAGGATGTTCTTTAACTCCATGCATTTGTGATCCTTCCAAATCTTTTCTTGTGGTTGACTTCAAGTTTCATAGCATTATGGTCTGAAAATATGCATGGCACTATCTCAATCTTTTTGTACCAGTTGAGGCCTGATTTGTGACCCAGTATGTGAACTATTGTGGACAATTATCCATGTGCACTCAAAAAGAATGTGTATGCTGCTGCTTTAGGATGAAATGCTTTGTATATATCTGTTAAGTCCATCTGGCCCAATGAGTCATTTAACTTTGTTTCCTTGTTGATATTTTGTTTACATGATCTGTCCATTGCTGAGAGTGGGGTGTTAAAGTCCCCCTACTATTACTGTATTCATCTCAGTGATTTTCTTTAAGTCTGTTATCAATTGATTTACATATTTGGCTACTCCCAGGTTAGGGGTATAAATATTTATAATTGCTAGACCTTCTTGTTTGATAGGCCCCATTACTATGATACAGTGTCTTGTGTCATCTTTTATTTATAGTCTTTGTTTTAAAATCTAGTTTGTCTGATGTAAGTATGGCTACTTCAACTTTCTTTTGATGTCCATTAGCTTGATAAATTTTTCTCCCCCTCCCCTTCACTTTCAATCTGGAGGTGTCTTTAGGTCTAAAATGATTCTCATGTAAACAGCATATTGATGTCTTGTTTTTTTTTTTTTAATCTATTCTAATACCCTCTGTCTTTTGATTGGAGCATTTAGTCCATTTACATTCAGAGTAATTTTTTAAAGACATGAATTTAGTGCCATTGTATTACCTGTAAAGTCGCTATTCCTATAGATTGTCTCTATTCTGTTCTATTCTTTGTTACTTTTTGTCCCTCTTTCCTGTCCCTTTAATATCTCTTGCAGGGCTGGTTTTGCATTCATGAGCTCCTTTAGTTTTTTGTTTGTCTTAGAAACCCTTTATCTCTCCTTCTATTCTGAATGACAGTTTTTCTGGATAAAGTATTCTTGGCTGCATATTTTTCCCATTTAGCATGTTGTGTATATCATGCCACTCCTTTTTGGCCTGCCAGGTCTCTGTGGACAGGACTGCTGCTAATCTTATGTGTCTACCCTTATAAGTTAAGGACCATTTTTTCCCCTCGCTGCTTTGAGAATTTTCTTAGTATTTTGCAAATTTCACTATGATATGTCTTGGTGTTGACCTGTTTTTGTTGTTGTTGTTTGTTTTGTTTTGTTTTGTTTTGAGGTGAGTTATCTGTGCCTCTTGGACTTGAATTCTTATTTCCTTTCCCAGATTAAGGAAATTCTCAGCTATAATTTGCTCAAATAAGCCTTCTGCCTTTTTTTTTCCTGTTCTTCTTCTTCTGGGGCTCCTATGATATGGATATTATTTTGCTTTATGGAATCACTGAGTTCTGTAAGTCTACTTTTGTGATCTAATAGTTTTCTTTCACTCTTCTTTTCAGATTCATTATTTTCCATAATTTTATCTTCTGTAGCACCTGTCTTCTCTGCCTCTTCATTGTAATTATCTCCAAACTGTTTTGCATTTGTCATAGCATTTTTTAAAAAATTAGCCTAATTTTTAGGTCTTTTATCTCTGCAGCAAGGGTTTCTTTGTTATTGTCTATGTTTTTTTTCTCAAGTCCAACTAGTAGTCTTGTGACTATTGATAGAAATTCTTTTTCAGATATATTGTTTCTATCTGTTTTCAGCAAGTGTCTGGCTGTGATATCTTCCTGACCTTTCTTTTGGGGGAGAATTCCTCTATCTTGTCATTTTGGCTACATTTCTTTAGCCAAATTCTTTCTATCTCTTGCATGTTATGAAAGCTTATTATGTATTAAAAATAGGTCATACACTGTCCAAGGCCTAGCACCTTGTGAAGTGTTTCTGATGTATGCTGTGTGCACTCTGCTCTTGGATTTTGGCTGCTTTTTCCCACTGGTCATCCTCTGCAGAGCTCATTCTTGCTTGAATGAGCAAGAATGCTCATTGGAGTGCTTGGACTTAGAGGTGTGTTTTGATTTGTTTGTTGAAAAAAGTCTGGGAAAAAAAGAAATGAAAGGAAAAAGAGAGAGAGAGAAAAGGGAAAGGTACAAAAAAACAAACAAAAACACAGACAATTGAAAAACAAAAGCAAAAACAAACCTGTAAGATTGTTTCCAAACAAAAAGGAAAAATATAAAGAAAAAGAAAAGAAGAAAAGATGGTTGATTAAAGAGAGAGAGAGAGAGAGAGAGAGAAGGTAATGAAAAAGCAAATTAACAAACAAAAAATTATAAGCCTCATTCCAGAGGAGAAAGAAAAAAAAAATATAGCCTGGTCCTAATTGAATTGAAGGAGACACTTTGAAGCATTGCATCATCAGTACATTTGGTGCATGTGGCATGCTGCCTGTTTTGCTCTTCTGGGAGAGAAACCCTGTCCACTGGCTTTGTGAATCCCATCCCAGTAAAAAAAAGCACTTGCTAAGCACAAGGGGCAGGGTTAATGTAAATGGCTCCCACCTCCACTGGGAGCTACTGTGTTGCTCTCTGATGTCCAGCCATGTTGACTGCATGGGTAAAATGATAACACTCCAGTTTCTAGATCCCAGATTGGGGGGCAGGGGGGGAGTGTCTCACACCTCCTGCTGTTTAGGAAGTGAGGGCTGTCAGTGTGTCTGACACTCAGCTCTCCTGTGTTTTATTTCTAGTGTGACTGGGATTAAAAACTCCAGATCTTAAAATAGTCGGCCCACTCAGATCTGCTCCCTCTTCCAGGTTTGAGGCTTACTGTAGTCTGACTAGTGCCCTTTGTCCCAGAAAAACAGTCCCATGCTTGTATGGTGTTCGGATTCTGTGCTATCCAGCCTCTGTGTACATCTTTGCTCACTGTTGATGAAAGACTGTTTACTGGCACCTGCAGTCTTCTGTCTTTAGAGAGGCAATATACCCCATTCCAAATGTACTCCAGGAAGGGGAATGATCTCTCCCAGTGCAACCCTAGAGATCCCTACACCACACCACTTTTTGTGCATTCCCGGGTGACAGCTCCCCTCCAGTGAAAGTTGAGCATTTTCAAATTCTCTGGGCTTGACCTCCACTCGCTGCTTGCAAAAAACCTGAACCACTCAGTTCCCCCAGCTCCCCAGTCTGTGATCCAAGGGATTTTCTTCCTGTGTGAACTGACACCCTTCTCTCTCAACCCCTCTGTCCCACTCTCTTTCTCTCCCTTTTATCTCCCCACAGAAAAGGTTCTCTCCCCTATATAGTTTTATCCCTGCCAATCACTTACATGCACACCACACCTACCATGCTGTCTCCCTCCAACTGTGGAAATCCTTCTTTCAATCCTCAAATCAGCTTCCTGAGTATTATAAGTGACCTGACCTCTCAATATAGCTATGTTTGAAGGATGAGGAAAGCCCAGGGTCTCTCTACTTCTCTGCCATCTTAACTCCTTGAGGTGGTTTTTCACAAGTGAGGAAACCAAGGTACAAAGGCCAGGTGCCTTGCCCCAGGTTAAAAAAAAAAAAAACTACTCAGTGCCATAATTCACACCCAGGTTCTTAATCACTATAGTCTTCTGTCTCATGATCAATGAAACATTGTGACTTTGGAGGGGACAGAGCAAATGGAAAGGAGATAAATTTAGATCTAATGTGTTCTAGGGGCACCTGGGCAGCTGAGTCAGTTAAGCATCTGACTTGATTTTGGCTCAAGTCATGATCTCAGAGTTGTGAGATCAAGCCCCTGTGGGGCACCACACTGGGTGTGGAGCCTGCTTAAGATTCTCCCTCTGCCCTTCACCATGCCCACCCCCACCCCGGACTCATGCGCACAGGTGCTCCCTCTCTCTCTAAAAAAAGAAAAAAAATGTGTTCTCACTACACAAATAAATAAATAATAACTATGTGAGTTGATGGATGTGTAAATATACTTGATTTTGGCAATCATCTCAGTATATATACATATATAAATCATCGCACTGTACATCTTAAATTTACACAACATTGATTGGTCTACTATATCTTAAAACAGCTGAAAAAATAAAAGGACTTCAAATAATTTCCTCAGAGAAATTCCAGATGTCACATCTATGTTAAAAAAAAAAAAGAGAGAGAGAGAGCAAGTTGCTATATAAAAGAAATAATATGAAAACAAAAGCAAATCATCGAGAGCTAAAAAGTATGATTGCCAAAATAAAAATGTATTTAAAAGTCTAAAAAGTCAATAAGTGTCCTAAAATACAAAGCAAAAAGAAAAAGAAAGCTTAAGAAGTCTAAAAATACAATCACTCCATCTTCAGGGCAACCGCCATCAATAAGTATTCTAGAGAGAGAGAGAATAGAAGTGGCCAGAGAAAAAAGAAGACCATTTCATAAAACTGAAGGATATCTGGAGTTTTCAGATTTAAAGTGTCCACTGATTTCTTGGTAACATGAATACAAAATGACCTACACAAAAACTTCTCCCCATAAAATTTTAAAACACCAAGTGTCAAGAGAAGTTATCAAAACTTCCAGAAATGTATGAAAAAATTCAGACTGGCACATAAATCTTTCACTGGCACTACTAGGCCTAAGAAGATTGAAGCATAATGCCCTGTGCCCCTCAGAGGCCAACCTCTATGGGCTACTTTGCCCCCTGATTTTTAGTTGGGTTTTAACAATGAGAGGCACCAGCAAAGAGGAGAAGGATATTGGAGTCAAGAAATTTATCCCCGCAGAATACTCCCTGCCAGATAATTGCGTATTAGCTGTGTCTCTCTATCAAGACCAGAGCTCCTGCCAGGAAGCCTTCTCCATTCATCTACTTAGGGTCTGAAGTGGACATGGCTCCCTGCTCTCGTCTGCCCTGAAGTATCCCACTGTCCCTTTAAATCTTGCCCACATCTTGCAATAATCTTTTTATCCAGTTTTCCTTAATTGCATAGTTTGGGTGCTGAGTATTGTCTATACAATTGTCTATAGGATTTCAAAGATACCAACTACCACAACATCCTAGTATCTTCCTGGTCCATCAGCTAGAGATACCATTCAAAGAGCTTTCCTTTCAAATTCCACACCTCTTTTGTACCAGTGATGTCATAGCTAGGCAAGTCTATATTAGTTAAACATACACAGCAGTGTTATTAGCCCAAGACTTTGATTAGTACCTTTGAGCATGTCTGATTTATTTTGCTTCCTTTGGAAGCAATGATGCATGATACAATGAGGTATGGTTGATACCTCACTGTGATAAGGACTCAAATTTATTGCAATATGTCTTATCTCCATGAAAATTAAAAAAAAAAAATCCAATCAGAGAATTAGAACTTCAGAAATATACCCAACATATGGGAAAAGATAAAGTTGGTGGTCCTATCTAGTCCATAATTGGACTGGCAAAGAAGAGAAATCATGTTTAGATAACTGGTTTTAAGAGAGAATACAAAGGAAGAGGCAAGCATGAAGATAGTTGCAGTTATCTCTGTAATATAATGAAGTTGCTCACCATATATTACACTATATATATGTGTGTTTGTGTGTGTGTGTGTATGTATGTTCATTTCCATTTTTAAAATGGTAACATACTATACATGTTACTGGTTTCATTTTAAATCTCTCAAATATATCCCAGAAATCACTCCATATAGTGTATAAAGGTATCTCTTATTTTGCTTTTTTTAATATATGTGTGGCTTCTCAGCATAAGCACAGAGTCGATAAGGGTATAGATACATTCTTGCTAATGAATGAAGGAAGCTTGACAGATTAGAATATCCATCTGTAACTTCCTGTGAAGGATAAGATCTTCCCATTATCATCAATGACAGTTAACATCACATGAAGGGAGACAATAAGGTATTATGGGCCTCATGGCAACACCATCTCTGAAACAGTCTTGCCAAAAAACATCAAACCTGAACCTGACCAAGCACCTAGATTTAATTACCAATATATAGAAAATGCAGGGAACAAATGAGCATGTCAAATGACACCATAGGGTACAATCACAAAACCCAGATTGTGGAAGCTCTCCAGGACAAAATAGAGTTTCTCCAATGAAAAACAGCATCAATAATAACATCAACAACCAAAGAAAAAAATTGCAAGAACTAAAAAACACAAAGAGAGGGAGAAGATAAATTAAAGGAAATGTAAAAGATCCCAGCCAGTCACAATGCAGTTTTGGATCCATATTAAAGCTGTTTAGACATTTTTTATTTGTTTGTTTATTTATTTATTTATTTAGAAAAAGAACAAAGGCCTTTATTTGGGATCCCAGAATTGCAATTTGGGCAACACAGATTCCAGCAGCAAGCAGAAAAGTGTGTCACCTGTGTGGGGAAAGCAAGGGGTTTTTATGAGAAAGGGGGAGGGGGGCAATTACATGACTTGAATTAAAGAAAACAAAATTGCCAATTGGTACTAGCAGGCTGAACAGCTTTTGGATACACTTTGATGGACTGATCTGCTGTTGCTAACGAACAAAACTACTCCTCATACACATTAATTACTCTGCCTTTGCAAAGTCCACACTAACCCTGTTGATTCTAGGAACAATTTTTCCTAAAAGAATTGCTGTTTCTGGCCTCGTTCAAAGGTCTTTTTGCCGCATTCACAAGTTTATTAGCTATTTGTTTTAAAAAGAAAAAAGGAGGGGCACCTGGGTGGCTCAGTGGGTTAAAGCCTCTGCCTTCGGCACAGGTCATGATCCCAGAGTTCTAGTATCCTGCGCTTCCGGGCTCTCTGCTCAGCAGGGAGCCTGCTTCCTCCTCTCGGTCTGCCTCTCTGCCTAGTTGTGATCTCTGTCTGTCAAATAAACAAATAAAAATCTTAAAAAAAAAAAAAAAAAAGAAAGAAAGAAAAATGGAGATTTTGTCTAGAAATTTTATACAGTTCTACAGTAAGTGGAAAGGAAAATGACCAGATGAGAAAAGTATCTTACACTATCAAAGAGAATTAAATGTTGCCACTTAACAGTCCTGAGGGCCTATGCGAGATAAGGCAGGCAGGGGAGACCTGACTGGCAGGAAGGGGACACTGAGGTTAAGTCCTGAATAGGAAACACTCTTTGCTCTAGGGAGTGGCATGCACTTGGAGTAACTTTCTACCAGGCTCCAGGTTCTGTGGGTCCCTCCTAGGGGTAGCCTTCCAAGTACTTCCTGGGCACTGCCCTCTTCACCTCACCCCACCCCACCCTTTCTGTTTAAACATTTAAAGCATTTGTATGACAATTGAGGAAATACACTGACTTGATGTTTGATGTTATTAAGGAATTATTGTTGATTTTTTTAGGTGTGAAAGTTGTAGTGTGGTTATAATTACATTTTTTAAATCTTTTATTCCATGGAAAAAGGCTGAAATATTTATAAATAAAATGATAGAAATCTGAGAGATGTTTCAAAATAACGTGGGACAGGGTATGGGAAATATATTGGAATAGAAATGAAGTAAGAGTGCCCATTTACCACTAATTATTGAAGCTGTATAACTGGTACATGAGAGGTTAATTATACTAATCTGTCTACTTGTTTATGTTTGAAATCTGCAATAAAACTTTTTAGAATAAAATTTAAATAACATAATAAAAAATAAAAACAAATACATAAGAACTTTAAAAAGAAGAAAATTTAAAAATTAAAAAAATTAAATAATTTAGTATACCCCATTTGGCCTCTGCTTGACTAATATCTCATGTACTTTGGGAAGTTGGCAGTCCCTAAAATGTATTGTGCACAGCATAAAAATGATACAGTATGTCTCCCTCCCTGCAGAATCCCAGGCACAATTGTGAGTCTCTTCACCCTCGTCTCATTGGAGCTGGTATTGGACACAGTACCCTCAGTATGTAAGAAATCCTTCCTCAAAAGCAGAAGGGGATAGATTATGTCCCATATATTACTTATCCTAACTAATAAAAACTTCCAGTTAATGTGAAATAAGGTATGATTGACAAGGACTATATAAAATCATATATTTCTGTACAGTCCTCATAGCCATTTACCTCTTCAAACCTTTCAAATATGACTAGTGATTCAGGATGTTCCCTTGGGTGTTTGTTGTGAAAGGATTTTTCCTAAATAAAGAATGCAAGCAGCAAGGGACAGCCCACCTAAACGGAGACAAAAAATAAATGTATCAATCTTCCCCAGCATCTAAAAAATAAAAACTAAAACAAAACTCTGCACACCATGGGAATCATACAAGGGGATGTACACAGCTCCCAACTTCCTTGAGTTCAGAGGGAAGTCAGGATTTAGAAAAAGAAACAGGGAGAGTAGATCTTCCTGGCTCTTCTGATGCTCACAGAGTCGTCATCTGAGTCAACTATTGAGGCTTCTTTTTGTTGTTGTTGTTGAGGCTTCTTTGAACAGAGGGACAGAGTGAGGATACAGCAACTTTGCCATAAAGTTCCAGAAGTCTTTTTAAGTCTTTATTTATTTATTTATTTATTTGAAAGAGAGTGAAAAAGAGAGGTAATGAGCAAGGAGGAGGGGCAGAGGGAGAAGCTGACTTCCCGCGCAGCAGGAGAAGGACTCCGATCCCAGGACCCTGAATCTCAACTAGAGCTGAAGGCAGATGCTTAACCAACTGAGCCACCCATGTGCCCCCGGAAGTTTTGAGAGAAAGAACAGAGTGCTCTTTGTAAAACAGACTGAGCTGGGCCCATGGAGCACTGATGGGCAGGGAACACAGAGAACACCACGAATCTGAAACTTCAGACAGTTGCACTGCTCTTTGTAGATACAGATCTGATGCCCTCCTCCCCAAAAACATTTGTACCCCAAGTCAATCGTCTGGGGCTACTGATTCACCCAGATGCATATCTGTCTCCTACTCCAGGCACTAATAATTATAACCCTACCCCATAAGGACTCTCATTGCCATCCAACAAACAAGGAGATGATACTGTTTACATATTCGGTTTTGTCCCTTGTGTGACTCTAGAAACTCCACGACCAGTTTTCCATTCGTTCCATGCAGACCATATTTATATATATATCATTAGATCAGAGGCAGAGAAGAACATTGACAACTGCTTCTTTGATCTCTGGCCCTGGAATTAGGGCCACTTAAACAACCTGTGCACTCAGAAACCCAATGAAGGGTTAAAAGCTCTTACCAACACTTGATCTTGAGGTCCCGGAATTCCCACTATGTTCCCACAACTTGGAGCTTATACCTGCCACCTTTTCAGAGAAAATAAATGGGAATGATTAGTAGGCAGACTAGTTTCCCAAAACCCGTGACAAGCCACAGGGCAGCTATAATGAGCAGTGTGGTTCATGCTGGGGAGTCCTGGATAAACTAGACCTAATCCTCAATCACTTTCTTTTCTGATAATTGGACCCAACAGGACCATTCCAAATCATTTCTCTCTGTTCATTTATCCTACAGTTCCATCCAAAGGGTCAGTTTAGGGCATAATTAAGCCAATTACTTTCTGAAAGACCATCATGACAGCCATTACAGAAAATGATAGCAGGCCCCACTCATGCTGTAGGAATTATTAGCTTGTCAGTCTCAAGGCTCATGGAGACAAAGGATCAAAAAGACAGAGGAATTCAGTTTTTCATCAGTTCATTTATTTTATTTTATTTTATTTTATTTTATTTTATTTTACCATGTGTAACATCTATTATAAGCCAGAGAGTGGGAGCTAAAGACATAGTGGAAAACAATCTCATTCCCTGCCTTCATGGGGCTTATAGCCTAGTGAAAGACACAGAAGCCGGTTAAATACTTATACTGTAAGTATACTATACAGACGGAGCAATGAGATGTGATGTACAACAGAGATCCGTTTTATATTTTGGGGCCCAGGAAGATCTTTCTGAAGCTGAGACTAGCAGGATGAACAGGAGTTAACCAGCAACGAGGAATAGATATGGACCTTCATACACACTGTTTTTGGGGAGAGCTGAAAAGAGGACAGTGTGGCCAAAGACCATGAGGCACCAAGGAGATGACCTGACGTAAGATCTGAAAGTGGCTGGGCCAGAGTGCAGTGACAAAGGAGAGAAGGAATGTGCTGTAGCAGACAGAACATGGAAGCTGACATCAGGTGCCCAAATTCTGGAACCACTGGCTACCCCCTGTTCTTCTCTCCTGTGGATTCATCATGGGCATGCAGGGCCTGGGGGGAGGGGTTAAGGTGTTCAGTGCACCCTGGTCTGGTGTGGTCCCTGCACTGCAGCAGAAGTTGTGGAACTAGGGGAGGGCAATGAAAATGAGGATGAAATGGGACAAAGACTTTGAGACCAAAGCCCCTGGGATGTTTCTCAATCAAACCCTGGATGCCAAATAGGTTTTTATACCGTATGCCAACTGCACTGGAGCCAGTCTATGAGCCACTCAGCAATTCCAGCTTTCTGAGCTTTGGCCACTTGCCAAGGCTCCATTCCCACAGATGTAAAGCTCCAACTTCCACTGCCTTCCACCTCATCCTCTAACATCCAGGTGGGCTCAGCCTCCCCTGGGGAGTGTCCTGGGCTGTGCCTGGGCCCACCACACTTGCTGTGATGAAACCTGCAGTGCTAGTGCCCTAGTTCAGCCCACTGGATTCAGGAAGGCTCTGGTTTCCTCGGTGGCCGCCTGTGGGCAGGTAGGTTGATTATTACAACCTGGAGGTGAAGAGGCACTGAAGACCCACAAAGTGGACTTTGACGACTGAGAGGTAGGAAATAGAAATAAGTCAGAGAAGATAAACTCCTTGAGCTCTTCCCCTGAGATGGACTGTCTGGACATGGTGTTCTCACATGTCTTCCCTGAAGATATCCCATGTGACTAAGCAACCAGCCAGAGTTCTTGAGAAACTAGTCAACTTGGTAACACATCACCTGTATTTGCTTTCTCTCCTTCCTTGCTCCACTTCCTTTACCCTCACTTTGCTTGCTGGAACTGAAACTTCTAATAAAGCATTAGCATGCCAGATTTGCTGAGTGTTCTCTTTTTTGGGTTGAGACGCTGACTCTTAGCTGTCTAGGCAGTGTGTTGAGAGGAATCTGAGCTAAGCCTAAACCTAATGAGTAAGAGTTCTGTGATCAGTAAGCGAGGTCCACCACAGGTGGAAGAAGAGGTGAACAGCATCTGTCATCCCTGAATTAACTCCTTCTATGGTTGATATCTGCTTAACATCAGCAATCCCTAAACACACTTAGGAACACAGATAAGGTACAGTCCAACTTGCCTCCAAACTGGAAAAGTAAAATAGGAAAGAAACATGTGATCCTAGGAATATCATAGCTAAGAGAAAATTAGGCAATCCCTCCATGGCACTCAGCATGCACTATGTAGTGGCTGGAAAACAAACCATGGAAAAATGGATAATAGTAGTATACTCAGTTACTGTGTGCCAGGCACAATAGTAAGATCTTGACATACTCCATCTCATTTAGTCATCATCTCGGTACTATAAGGCATACATTCTTAAAACCTGATATTACAGACCCAGAGAGGTTGCATAACTAGTCTAAGTTTACACAGCTAAAAATTGGCAGAGGTAGGCTTTGGACCCAGGTAGTCTGGTTCCAGGGTCCATGCCCCTAACTGGAGCACTACGCTGCTCAAAAGAGCTCTCTGCTAGCAGAGGAAGCTTGACTTCCAACCAGAGACAAGAATCATTGAGATAATAGCCCTATATCCAGAAGCTAATAACAAGAAGGGAGATTAACCCTTTCTGTAGCTTGTCCCTTACAGGACTCAGAGAGGCAGATACTCACAAGGTAGGGAAACAAGTTATAGGAGTTGATGAGGACTGTTCTTATTTCAGAAATTAAAGAACGATTATCTCCAATATCCATTAGAAATGCTCCTCTATCTACCTCACATATTGTGGGGTACTCTGACATCACTTCAGCCCTTTATTACTCATTTCCAAAGTTCTGTACATGTGATTCCCACACACCTGCAGTCGCCTTAGTAAAGAGGAAGAGTCTAGGGTTTGATAAAGGGTGACATGTCCTCTATCTTAGGGAGGTGACTCTCTTGGGAGTAACCCTTTCAGAGAAATATTCTCTACAAATATAGGGCCAGAATTAGTATCTTAATGCTAATTAAGAGAGAGGGAATGCTAGTACCTTACTACATGGATATCAACAGTTCCATCAGAACCATCACTGTGGGACACTCCACAGCATGGTCAACTTGTCAGGTGAAGACAGATAACGTCTATGAAGGGAGGGACTTTAAATAGTTAATTTCTCTCCCTCATTGTTGCTTATTAACATGGGAGTTTGATTAGAAATTAGATTCTCTGTGAGAGCTTCAACTTATAATTTAAGAACTTTTGCTGTACAACCATTGCAAAACAATTACATAAAGATTAATTAGCAAATTCCCGAAACAGTAGTAAACAGCAAAGTAGTTTAATTAAAACCATTATCTCCAAAATCTGAACGTTAATAACAGTTGTAGCCCAGGGAGGAATAAGAGATATGCCAACAGAGGGTGAGGGAAAGAGGAGAATGTCCTCTGACACCAGTACTCAGCTTGCCCACAACTCCACATCTGCTGTCCTGCTTAATTACTCCTGAGAACTCTCTGTCCACTGAATCTTGCAAGGTCCTAGGTTTCTCCTCTGGGCCTCTGTGGCTGTGGCCTTGAGAGCTCCTGCAGACAAACCTGTTACAATCAGCCTGCCTCCAATAAGAGGGCTTTAATCTTCAAAAGAGAGAGAGGCAGCAGGTGGTACAAATTAATAATAAGACTTTCTAGAGGGGAATTAACAAAATTTGGAATTGTCAAAAAACATCTGTAACAGTGACTCTTGTCTTTCAGAAGACACTGATAAATTTTACCCGCACCCAGACCCCTCATCACAGACTCAGAATGAAGGGTTTGCAAAGGAACCCAATTTGAATGAAATTTAACAATAGCACTATTTAGTGAGCACACACTCTGCGCCCCCATTCATTTCCTTTATGATCTTATGTTGTCACAAGAACCTCACAAAGACACATTAGTTTTGTTTTTTGTTTTGTTTTTTCCTGGTTAAGTTTTTATTTTAATTCCAGTCTAGTTAACATACAGTGTTGTATTAGTTCTAGATGTACAATATAGCAATTCAACAACTTCATGTTACCTTTATTCTTTTTTTTTTTAAGATTTTATTTATTTTTTGACAGACAGAGATCACAAGTAGGCAGAGAATCAGGCAGAGAGAGGGGGTGGGGGGGAAGCAAGCTCCCCACTAAGCAGAGAGTCCAATGTGGGGCTCGATTCCAGGACCCTGAGATCATGACCTGAGCTGAAGGCAGAGGCTTAACCCACTGAGCCACCCAGGTGCCCCATGTTACCTTTATTCTTAAGCAGAGTGACTTGTTCAGCCTAGGATATGGGGAGACTGCTCTTTCCCACTCTAGGCCCATTTATTTTCCTCCACACCACACAGATCTCCTTTTGGTGGTGCAAAAAGGTAAACATCTAACCCATTTAAGGCAGACTTTTTTCACACTGTGAGCCTGGCATGATTTACAGCCTAGACCTGACAATGATCAGTTTCTTCAAAGTCTTCCATCAGTAGATGAACCTAACACAGAGAAACCTTGCCCTCAACCAGAACAGCCAATGTCTGTGCAACCCCATGGTGGAGCAGGAGCTCCTTATAAAGGGCTTGCCTGGCCTTGGAGTCCCTAAGGAGCTGTCCCTAAGGAACAGGGTGGGGGCTGTCTCTCCCCCACCGCTTCTAGTCCTTGATTTAGGTACCCTGTCATGGGGAGGGACTTAGAAGCCACTGGCTCACTATACCTGTTCTATTCACACGCCTCACCTCACAGGTGTCTGGGGACTGACATATTTATGTGGCTTCTTCCTAATAATGTAAGGCTCTGCCCTATACTAGCAGAGTCAGACTGTCTGCTGCAGCCTGGCTTCCTATTCTGCTGCACTCCAGAAATTATGCAAATCACAGCTATTAGTATAACAGCTTCTGCAGATTTTAGAAGGAAAAGGGAAAAAAAGAAAAAACTACCACAAAATCCCTGTGCTTGGTTAAAAGACCATGAATTTCCCCATTCTCCTTATTCACTCTTGTCAATATGATATTTATGCATCTGAAGCCTGTTTTTTAGTCATATGAATATCTATAAAAGAGACATCAGTCAGTCAGCAGAAACCTCTGGAACTGCAACCATGAAAAGAGAATAGAGGAAAAGCCCAACTACAGCCAGGATGGAAGGAACAGGAAGATGGGCTGGATGGGGGGGCATTGTCCCAGAGGCCTGGGCAGGGGTCTGGCCTTAAAAGACCTTGATGGGAGGCAAGGTCACTCTGATGTTGGACAGATTTGACCCAAAATCTACTCCAAGCACTCTCTGCTGTCCTTTGCAAGTGCCTGGCTCCCCTTTCATTTTTCTGGGTCACTAGACAGGAAGCTTTCTGAGGACAGGAGCTGCATAAATCACCCGGTTCCCCTGTAACCCTGAGCAGTGTTCAGGCACAGAGCTGGTACCCAGGAAGTGCAGGGTGAAATCAGGCACCTGTTGTGCCATCATTTCATGGAGACAAGACAACAATGCCATCATCAGCCACAGTCCCTGAAGGGATGTGCAGAAGCACATCAACGTCAGAGGGTTTAATGATGTTATATTTCACAAAGGTCGGAGTGGAGCTGTGGCCACAGGTCTGAAGGGACACAGCGAACAAGTGATCCCCAGTTCTCAGAAGGAGGAGTTCTACAGACATACTATACACATACATCCGTGAAAGGAGGGACCTAGTCAGTCAGAGACAACCCCACAGAGAGGAAGCAGCAGGTCTAAATGCTCTGAGTCCCCTGCTCCCTTGCTGTGTTCTCCTTCCAAGGGCTCTCAGTGAGCAAAGGGCTAGGAAGCCGGTTAATGCCATGCGGGTTGCCTCCTGAGGTACAGAGCAAGGAAAGAAGCTCCTCTGGGCCAGCTCTGAGCAGGACTCCTTGGAACTCCTCTGCAAGGTGAAGAAAATTGGTGTGGGGAGGGCATAGCAGACCACCCTGGTGCCCTGGGTCCCACCCTCCCCTCAGCTCGCCTCCATCTGAGTTCAGTGGTTGTGTGACTGTAGGTATATTTTACCTTCACTCCAGGGCTCAGTCTAATTTGTTGAGATCTCTAAGTCCACACTAAGGGGCAGCTCAGAAGTCTAGGCCTAACACCCCTGAGGACAGGCCCCAAACAAGAGGAAATAGGAGATGGCAGACAGACACATTATCCTACTTCCTGCCTTTCAGGTGAACAATTCTGGAAGATACTCTGTTCACATGCTGGCAGAGATGGACTTGAACCCTGTTGTCCATAGTAGCAACTATGACTCTGCCCTACCTTGTCTTCTTCTCACACGCTTACACTTTTTTCCCCCTTCGAAAAGAATTTCATTTATAAATTTGACAGAGAGAGAAAGAGAGCACAAGCAGGGGGAGGGGCAGGCAGAGGGAGAAACAGGCTCCCTACTTTGGGCTTGATCCCAGGACCTTGGGATCGTGATCTGAGCCAAAGGGAGATGCTTATCCAGCTGAGCCACCCAGGCTGAGCCACCCTTACTTTTGCTTCCTGTGTTCACCTCCCAGAGAAACAATCTGAGGCTTTGCTTTTGAAGAAATTCAACTAAGACAGATGGACAAGCCAATACAGCACTGGGGCAATAGATTACCACAGAAAGAAGTGTTACACTGGATTCTACCTCATGCCATACACAAAAATCAATTCCTGATGGCTTAAAGACATCAGTGTAAAAGGCCAAAGCTTGACATATTTGGGAGAACATATTTATGACCTTGGAGTAGGGAAGGATTTCTTAACTAAGACACAGAAACTGCTAACCATAAAAAAAGGATAACTATTATGACATTAAAATTAAGAAATTCTGTTTGTCAAAAGACACCATAAGGTACAAAGACAAGCTATCAACTTAGAGAAGGTATTTGTAACACACAAAACAAGGAAAGGATTATTATTCAAAATATTCTAAGAAAAATCAATAAGGGGGAAGAAAGTTTTAAAATATAGGACACAGAAAAGATACATAACGGGTCATAAATATATGAATAGATTCTTAACCAATTATTAATCAGAAAAATGCAAATTAAGACAAAGTGATTATTAAGAAGGGCAATAAAACTAGTGTTGAAAGCAAAGCCCAAATGTCTGTTAGGATCAAATTCTGGCTTCACTGTGTGCCAGCTATGTGATCTTCTTACCCTTCTCCACTGTTCTGTGTGCTACAGCTCCCTCATGCATGAAATAGGGTTCACGGTAGGACCTATCTCATAAGGTTGCTGTGTTAAATGGAAGAAGACATGCAAAACTGCTAGCACAGTGCTTCGAAAACAGTAAACATGCAAACTGCTTTTAAAAACAATCCCCAGACTACTCATAAATCACCTAATTGATGCTTAACAGGAGTGCAGTGTTGAAGGTCTTTATTCTATGTGACCCAAAATACTGCTCTAAGGTAATGCTTGGGTGACCTGCATAGGAAGGAACAGTTTCTGCAAGCAGTGGATGCCCTAAACAGAGATGGGTGGATTATCTGCATGCAAGTCATCATGGTCCAAGATATAAATTTTGTATTTAATCCAGAGTGACTCCCAGGCTGTTGTTCTGAGATTACAGCAGAAATCTTGGGAAAAGCTGAGGATTCAGGATTTTACTTTTTTTTTTTTTTTTCTCCATTACTAGCCTCCACAAAAGGAGGGTGCTGCTAGAGGCCAGGGCCATTGACAGGAGAGACAGGCAGCCCATCCTCTGGTGGGCCAAGTGAAGACCTTCCCCCGTAGGTAGCCATGCTGAAGAAAGAACAGAGTAGCATCCTGGTGGTCTCCTAAGGGCTTGAAATGGAAAAGGAAGCTGTATCTGCCGCCTGAGAAAATCCTAGCAAAGGTATTCACATGGACATTAAATTTTTCAACATCAAGAGTACCCTGTGAAAGGAAGGAAAACTAGACTGGCATCTGGTTCCAGATCTCTCCTACTACTGGGCTATGCGGGGATACCTGCCTCATCTTTAAATTAGGGAGTGTCATTGCTAGCACTCCATGGGGTTGCATTGGGGCTCCACAGAAACAACCAACAAATAGAATATGTGCCAAATGCCAGATATTGTGCTAAGGAATTCATATACGTATTTTTATTCAATCCAAAGAGCTTTGTGAAGGAATTTATTAGCAACTGAAGAGTTTCAGGGTTAAGAAGTGATAGCACTGGTATTCAGACCTAGACTCAGTGAAATGAAATTTTGAGAAAAGAGCCGGATAAAATCAGAGGATTCTTCCAAAGTTAAGGCCACATGGGTACACAAGGACGGGCATTATTGCTGAGACTAAAACAAAGCAGTGCTTCAGGGAGTTTTCAAGGCAGAGTCCAAGGAAACCTGTACCTGTGAGGAAGGGATCCTTGCCGGAAAGGTGGTGATGTTTATCTGCTCAGCCCTCCCATTCTGGGCTGTGGACAGCACAAGCCCAGCTTCTAAGATATTGTCATAGCCCTGGGGCAAGTAGGGATGTGTCCTCCAGCTCTGCAGTCCAGAGAGTAGACTACCCACCGTTAGTAGCTCACATCAGTCCACATCAGTTTTTCTCTGGGGCCTCTTCTCCTGGCTCGTGGAGAGACACCACCTCCCTGTGTGTTCATATAACCTCTCCTTTGGATACAAAAGGAAAAAAGAGCAAGCCCTTTGGTGTCTCTTCTAAGGACACCAATCCTATCAGATTGGGGCCCCACCCTTATGACCTCAGTTAACCTTAATTACTCCCACAGAGGCTCCATCTCCAACTACAGCCACACTGGGTGTTATCTCTTCAATATGCAGATTTCAGGGCACACAAACATCCAGGCCATTACAACCCTTAGAATCAAGACAGGAAAGAAAAAATAGTTTTAAAGGAAAGGGAATCTTTCTGACATCAGATTTCTCTGCAACATTAAATGCCTGGAGGCAATAAAGTCCAGCCTTCTGAAGAGAGAGAGTGACAGAGAGCAGGCAGTTATGTCTGTGCAAAATAGAACCGTAGTTGGTGGAGTGAAACAAGTTAAGTAAGAGAAGCCTGAGGAAATCAAGAGAAATAATAGAGATTAAAGCAGAAACTAACAAACTTGGAAGGAAAAACATTAACATTATTTAGTAAGTTTGAGAGTTGACCCTTTGAAGAACCCAATAAAACATAAAACTTTAACAAATCTAATTAAGAAAAAATAGAAATAAAGAAAATTGGAAATAAGAAAAGGGGCATAACATATGCTGATAAAAGTAATTATGAGATAATATTATACACAGTTATATGCTAATAAATTCCATCAACATGATAAAATGTAGTATTTATTGAATATAATAAATTAGGAAAAATAGCTCAAGAGAAAGTAAAATCCTAGAACACACCCATAACCTAGGAAAAGTTCTGCCAACACACTGCCTTGGAAAATACTTGGGTGTTTCACGACTTTACTGGTGAATGTTTTTTGGACTTCATGGAACAGATAAGTTCCATACTACAGAATCCATAGCAGAATACAGCAGAAAATAAAAGGTTACCTCAATTTATTTTATGAAGAAATTATATTAACCAAATTTGACAAAAATAGCATGAGAAATTGCTTGGCCAGCATTTTCCAAAATATGGTGGTGGGAAGTCCTTTCCTAAATAATGGTAAAATAAGGAATCATAAAAAGCAAAATGGAGTGGTGCTTGGGTGGCTCAGTGGGTTAAGCCTCTGCATTCAGCTCAGGTCATGATCTCAGGGTCCTGGAATCAAGCCCCGCATCCGGCTCTTTGCTCTGTGGGGAGCCTGCTTCCCCCTCTCTCTCTGCCTACTTGTGATCTCTCTCTCTCTCTGTCAAATAAATAAATAAACTTAAATTAAAAAAGCAAAATTGGGCACCTGGGTGGCTCCGTGGGTTAAAGCCTCTGCCTTCAGCTCAGGTCATGATCCCAGGGTCCTGGGATCTAGCCCCACATCGGGCTCTCTGTTCCGCGGGGAGCCTGCTTCCTCCTCTCTCTCTCCCTCTGCCTACTTGTGATCTGTCTGCCAAATAAATAAATAAAATCTTAAAAGAAAAAAAAGCAAAATGGATACATGTATTTAAGTAAAAAATGCAAAACACATCAGAAAACACCATGATGAAAGTAAAAGGGTAATATCAAACCAAAACACATTTAGAAAAAATGCAGCAAAGGATTAGTTTTTTAATATATAAAAAAAGTGTTTCTAACAATTAAAAAAATATTTATATAACCATAATAGAAAAGGGCATTATAAAATAACACATGCAAGAAACACAAATAAGCAACAAGCATGGGTTTAAAAAGATGGTTCAAACTTACTAGAAGGCAAGAATTGCAAGTTAAAATCAGGATGCCATACTTTTTGCCTGTTAAATTGGTGAAGAAGTCAACGGGAATTGATTCGACATTTTTTGCAAATGACGTGACAACATTTAGTAAGCGTTTTAAATGTGTCCATACCCTCTTTGACCTAGTAATTTTACTGTTAGGAATCTATTCTGAAGAAAGAATAAAAAATGAGTAGAAAATGTCTGTCCTTCCCCTAGCACAGCTTTGGGTTTTCCTCCTAACTCATGGACCTTTTCATCTTCCTTGTGACACATCTTCCTCTACCTGATCTCTAAATATTGGGGACCGAGGATAAGAACCTAGCACTACTTTTTGTCCTCACTCTCTCCTTGAGGGAGCTATTACTGTTCTAAAGTTTCAAAAGCCATCTATATACCCAGATTTATGAATCCAGTTCTCTGCTTCTCTGAGCTCCAGGCTTTCTTATCTGACTGCCTACTAATCTTCTGTACTTGAATATTTAATAAACATCTCCAACTTAACAGGTTCCAAATCAAAGCCCTGGTCCCCCTCCCAAACCTGCCTCTCCCATGTCTTTCCTTTTCAGCAAATGGTTCTGACATTTACCCAATAGTTTAGACCAAAGGGCTACAAGTCATCCTTGAGTCTTCTGGTGTATGTTCCTTTCCAGGTAAATCCTGAATATAGCCCCTCCTCCCCAATCTTCCATTACTGTCCATGCCCAGGGTACTGGTTCTCACAGAAGAACTTCTCCAAACTCTCACCTGGACTCCCGCATCCAAGCCAGTGCTCCCCAACCACACCACTCTGTCTGCAGCCACAGTGAGTTACTTAAAAACACAGATCTCGTGACTCCCAAGCTTCCTCCACACTTAGAATGGAATCAATTATTTTCATTGGCCCATGAGAATTTCATTAATGTGGTCTCCACTCATTTTACCAAGCTCCTCCCATATGACATTCTCTTTGGGCCTTTCCAACCACACTGTCCTGTTGTCATATCCTTTCAATGGCCCAAATCTCTTCCCAGCTCAGGGCATTTGCCCCTGCCTAGAACAATCCTCCCCCAAATCTAGCAAGATGGAGAACATTCCTGGCTCCTAGGTCCAAATTGCTTCTCCCCTCTCTCCCAGTTTCCATCGCCCTCTAGTCCCTACCCTATTTTAGTTTTCTTCATAACACTGACCACAACATAAAATTATTTAGCTTACGTATTTCCTCTTTATCATCTGTCTCAGCTTCCTCAGGGTGGGATCACCTCCAACCACATTGTCCTCACTGCTGGGCTCCCAGTGCCTCACATGGAACAGGCAACAAATACTAGTTGAATGAAAGCAACAGTAGTGAAAAATAATGACAAAAAATAGCACATTTTTTACTTTTTTAAAACATGGAATTCACCAGAAGCTGTTAAAATCATGTTTTCAGAAAGAATTTGAAGAGAGGAAAAGTTTCACTATTATACAGATAAGGTAAAGTGAAAACCCCCAAATCAGATGCAAAATGATATATTTTGGTGATCTCAATTTTGTGAAATTCTCTGTCCTGCAGAGTATTTAAAAGTAAGGAAATGCACTGAAATGGTAACACTGATTGTATCTGTGCAGTGAAATAACAGATTACTTTTTATTATGTACACTTTTACATTGTTCAAATTTCATTTAAAAAGACTTGCATTGACTTCTTTTTTTAAAATTACATGCTATGAAATGTGAAAGAGAAAGATTCCTGCCAGAAATGTGTTTTAGGTTAAGAAGCCATTTAAATGGTGTCCTAATGCCATAGGGCAGCATGGGAACTGGCCTGATCATTGCCTAGCTCTGACCAGGAGGCAGGAGCATAGGTGGAAGAGCTCCAGGGCTGAGGCCTGAGCATGCACCAAGACATGGACCAGGAGGAAGGGGAGCCTTGGCCGGGCCTCTGCTCTGGCATGAGGGGTTATCCAGCATTCTTGCTAGGAACTTCAGCCCTTAAAAACTAGATTGTACTTTCAGACTGCTGAACTAGGCCAGGAAATACACTGTAGGTACTTGACAAATGTGTGAATAAATCTGTGAATGAAAGAATGAAAGACTAACAGGTGAATTTACTCTGGCTTGTAATCGAGAACAATCCAGAAAACAAGCAGTAGCAGAAAGCAGCAAATGCAAGGCTGTCCTCCATTCCCTGGGAAGATTGACCTTGGTGCTTTACAACTGGCATTAACACAAATGCTACCTCATCCACAGCACAGAGAGGCAACAAATGACTCTGACCTTTGCTGAAAGTTCAAAAACAAGTGAGCTTAGACCTGGAAACAGAGGTCTTTTGTGCCAGGTGGACACCTTCAGGAGCGGGGTGGGGAGGACGAGGGGAAGAAGGAGGAGAGCGAAAAAAGGGGAGGAAGAGTGGGAAGGAGAGGAGTGGAGCAGAGGAAGCTCAGGAGAGAGAAGCAGCATGATGAGGAGGGAGGATGCGCTGGGCCTGGGGGCTGGAGGCCTGTGGTGACATGGTGTCTCCCACTCCATTTGGCAGATGAGGCTATGCATGTGCAGGCTGTGGAAAGGACAGAGGGTCATCTAGGTGCACTCCACTGAACAGAGCCAGTGTCTGACCCTCCACAAGCTTGTTACCCTTCACAAGCCTAAAGGTGTGAAGGAAAATGGGGATGAAGCCCCTGTTGGGGACAGGAAGAGCCTGTGAAGGTGACAGAAGTTTCCAAAACTGATCTGACAGGGCAGGGCCAGGAGAGTCATGGCCTAAGAGAATAGTATGCAGCTATGCAGCCCTGCGGGCTCGGGGATTTCTGTCTGTCCAGATGGGCAAAGCTTCTGGTTCCTGACCCTGACGCAGCCCCTGCCCATGTATTGCCACAGAAACTGGCCATTTGGAAGCTTCTCTGTCACATACCTAAATGTCATTATCCCCAAACACCAAGCTAGCTAGTGAAGACTTTGGAAAGTACCCGAACAGCCAAGCTTGCTGTTTTGATGATGCACCATTTGACAGAAAAACAGGCCGCCCCCGGTTGTATGAACGGAATGATAGGATTCATGAATATGCATAAAGCCCTCTTTCTAGACAGTTGCCACAGCAGTTATTGGAGCAGAACAGGCGGGTAGGAAGGCAGCTCACCCTGATGTCCTTCCGCTTCCCTGAAGGAAGTTACAGAAGGTTAGAATCATTTCCTGTATCTCCAGGACCTGGTCCTTAGCACTAGGGAGGCCCATAGAGGCCCTCTGGACTCTACCATGTTCCTTGCCTCATCTCACCTCCTTCAGAGTAGAAAATAGAACCCAGTGAGGAGAAGTGACTTGCCTAAATTCACACAGCAGCTGCTGCAGGGCCACGGCCTTTGCTACCAGGCCAAGTGACTCCTGCATTGCAGGCCCCTGTGAGGACACTGAAGTAGACCAGAAACCGAGCAGGAACAAGCCCTCAGGATAGGTCAGAAGGCATTCAGAAGCCCTGCAGGAGAAGGCTTCCCAGCTCCCATTGGAAATGGGAGCCACCGTGCAGAACAAGGCAGGGGATTCCATGGGAGGACTCTGATGGAGCTTCCCTTTGGTGTCTGCCTCTGCCCCTTTGATGCCCAGCTCCTTCAGGCTATCTGCAATTTTCTTCCATGGAAAAGGTAAGGTCTGACCAACACAAGAATGATAAGGTATGAGTGTGTGTTGCCCTTCCCAGGTTAACTATGCCTTTTGAGCAGAGGAGCCTGGAGATGTAAAGGACAAAGCCGCAATAATGGAATTATGATCAAGTATTCTGCAGAGCACCCAAACGTCATCACCAGTCCATCAGGGAATGGTCCTGCCCAAGGCCCTGAGAGGCCATAGTGACAAATATCCCCCAATCTGACTCCTCATGCAGGCCACTATCTATATATTAGCCAAAAGGAGCAAGATGGGGGCTCCCAAGTCAAAGTGGGAAGTCAGACATTTTCTAAAGAAATTCAGGCAATGCTCAGACAGCAAGACCCAGTGCATATCAGCCTCTACTGCTCTGTGTTCTGAAGTCCATGGGTTTCAGCCTCAAACCACGGGGCTGCTTTGTCTGTCAGGTACTCACTTATCATGCTTCTCACATTGAAGAGGCAGGGGAGAGTGGTTCCTTTGAAGGGTTAGGTAGATATGAGGTTACTAGAAGCTGGAAACCCCATTTCACTCTTCTTTTGAAGGGGTCTGAGATAGATGGCTGGCTGAAATGCTGTCGTGCTGAGCACAAGGGCCACTCTTTTGCAGAGTGTGCTATGAAAGGGAAATCCAAGCTCCCTTTGATAGAGCAAATGGCCCTCTGCAAGCCCAAGGCTGGAGGAAACCACCTGGAGTTTACAGGCATTGAGGGACAAGATTGGGTATGTGAATAGCACTTATGTGAACCTGTTTGGCACGAGGGCACCCACAGACCTAAGGGTAAACCAGCAGGTCCACCACTTTGGGCAATTTGTTAACTCTCTGAAGATAGTCTCAGTTTCCTCTTCTGTGAAAGGGAAGTTAAAAAAAAATCTACATTGCAAGGTTGAAGGGATTAAATGTGATACAAACTGTCCCTTGGAAAACATTCTGTAAACAGGAAGCACTCAGCATACAAAGATGAAAAGCACTCAACTCAGAGACATCTGAAGAAGACACCTCCAGATAAACATCACAAAACAAGATATGGACCAGAGTGGCAAGATCATTAAGGGGAGGCAGAAAGAAGAGGAAGGGAGCTCTCCAAAGGAGGTGGCTTTTGCACAGCTCTCAAGGATAAGTAAGATTTCCATGAGGACAAATGGAAAAGACATTTTAGACCCAGGGAGCATCATGGGCCCCTGAACTGCAGCCCCTTACATACTTGCCAGCTTCAACTGGGGCACAAGACCAAATCAGAACAGACAAAATAATAATCCCAACACAAAGTTGGAAATGCCATCACAGAGACCTCCCAGCCAGGTAAAGGAGGCCGGAGGCTTCTTCAACAGATTAATGAGGGAACAGAAGGCAAGCTGAGGACAAAGTAGAAGCTGACACCCCGCAACCTCCCCCGACCCTCTACTCCTGGGTGGGACATGTATGACACTCCCAACTATCTTAATTGTTAATGCCTTGCTAAAAACAGCCTTAACTTGACATTTGCAAGGCTTCTGGTATCAGGCATCTTGTAGGTCTTCTTTAGCATATGAAAGTTCTTTTGAAACCTCCCTTTTTCCTTACCTCCCCCAACCCTAGAGTATATAATCAGCCACCCTTCACAACCCCAGGGCAGCAGCTTTTTCTGCCCACTGATCCTGTCCCCGTGCTTTAATAAACCACCATTTTGCACCAAAGACATCTCAAGAATTCTTTCTTGCTCATCAGCTCTGGACCTCACCTCACCAAACCTCACTTATATTCTAAAACTTCATCAAGATGATCCCTAAGATGAAAGATAGAGAAAATGTAGGTGTCAGTCAGGTGAGGGTATGAAGATGTGGAAAAGGAAGTAGTTAAATGTGAAAGTGAACAGAAAAATGCACTAAATCCTCCCACCCAAGAGCTCGGTGTAGGGCTGGACAGGAAGCAGAAGCCCCATAAGTGGGCAGCTCCTGCCCGTCTCTGGACAGTTACATGCCCTGGACATGAAGAACCCCTTGGTTATCAGTATTATGCCTGTAGCTTCTACAAGCCCTGGGAGCTCCAGCCATAGTACTTTGTCCCCAGTAGGCTATCTTGGAAAACTCACCAAGAAAACAGAATCTCTGTTTCTTCGATGTTCATTCTCTTTCATATGATTATATCTGAGATGAGTTAGCCCTCTCCTTCTGAAAAAGAGGAGAAAATGGCCTCAGGGGACAGCCCAGTGTAAGCTGTGCCTCTTGGAGGTATGGTGCCGGTACTCCACCCAGGCTGAGGGCCTTGCTTAGCCATATGTCACACAGTCTCCTATGGTACTAGAACTAGATGGAGAACTTATGTAGCTCTTGTGGGTTAAATCAGAGACAAGGTGATAACGTCTGACAGAGCACAGTTCCCCAGAGAACCACAGAACATGCGCCCCACGGTGAATACAGCAGGGCTTGCTGCTACAGTCTAACTTGAAGGACACACAACACAGCACTTCCTAAACTTTAATATGCCCACACATCACCTGGTATCTTACCAAAGTGCAGATTCTGATTCAACAGATCTAATGTGGGCCCAAGGTTCTGCTCTTCTAATGAGATCTGTGTGATGCTAGTGTTGCTCAGTCATGTAGCAGACAGTTATTGAACATCCTCTAAGTGGGAGGAAAACAGGCAAAGACCCTTGTCCTTCAAGAATGTCCTTTATATTTGAAGAAGACAACAGTAAATAAGTAAACAAACAAATAAAAAAGAAAACATTACAGAGTGCTAAGTTCCTTGGAAAAAAACAACAATAAAGCAAAAGAGGGAGAGTGACTGAGAAGGACTTGGGTGGAACCGGTGGAGGTACTTTAGGCTGGCTGATAAAGGAAGACTGGCCAGACAGGCAATTAAAGAAGGAGAGGGGCCCATCTGGGAGAGAGCTGGTCAGAGAGCATCACAGGAGAGGGCTAGCAAGGGCAAGCATCCTGCACTGGGCACAAGCTGAAGTCGCTGAAGGAGCACAAAACAGAGAAAGCCCCAAGCCTTCAGGACACACCCTCTTCCTTGGATTCCACTGCTCCTCCTTGATTAGTGGGGTTAAACTATCAAAGCCCCTGACCTGCCAGGGCTTAGAACACTACACCATTCAGGAGTCCTTGAGAAACCACGTCTGGGAAGTAAAGATTTTACCCAAAATCTTTAATGACAGAGTTCCACTTTTCTCCTGATCTTAGAGACCCAGGATCACTTTCTCAAGGGATTTGGGTGGAGGGAAGGCTTGGCAATGACTCAGTGACAAAGAATGGCTGAAATACATTCTGGGCCCATTAGGGAAAGAAGTGGAGGTAAGTTTTGTAAAACCCTAGAGAAAGTAGTTTGGGCTCTAATCCATGTTGGAAAGTGGTACTCATGGTCATGGGGCTCGAAGAACGTGGTGAGTTCATGGAGCCTAATGTCAATTGATGAGGATCAGATTGAAGAGGGATGCTGATAGGTATAAGATGGTTTAGAAGCAAAGAAAAATAACCAACTAGCCAAACCTATGCTGTTGCCCATTTCTTTACCTACTCTGCTGCCTTGAGTTCCTCCTCCCAGTCATTCTCTTGCTCTGTGTTTTATCACCTCTCACCAGGCATGCAGTAGATGTGGTAGTCTGGAGTCTATTTGGATTTTTGCCACTTTCTGCTTCTTGCAGGTTATCCCTGACACATTCTGCGACACACACCCCATACACTTGTGGGCCACTTTTTTGTTTTGGCCACTGTACTGAAGGTGTGATCTGACGGCTCCCAGACCCAGCTGTACTGGGCACTTTTCTCTCTGCTTGAGAGCTTCTCTGTCACCATTGCACAGGGCTTTTTCAAGAACCTATTTGGCCATTGTCAGGCACATGCAATCTGAGTGTGCAGGAGCTAGCACCTTATGAGGACAGCCCTTAACGAGGGCTCATGGACAAGTATGCCTTTCTTCTGCCCTTTTGGCGAGAAATTCGGAGCTGATTCTACATAGCTCCTCAAAGTGTCCCCTCAGGACTGAACCCAGTTAGGGGTAATCAACTCAAGAAGGCATCCTTATATTGACTTTTCTTCCCTATCCACTCTTCTCAGTGCCTCACTTCTGTTCCCTGAAATCCATTTCGAAAAATCCACTTAGTGCACACAATCTCTTGTCCCAGGCCCTGCATTCTAGAAGGAATCAAAGCTCTAAGACAGAAAGACTTGCCAAGCAACAGTAACCTAGACTTGTCACAAGCAATCCTGGCAAGACTGGAATTTTACTGCCCTGTCTCCTTTGTGGGTGGTCATAGGTTGGGGGATGGGAGATGAGTTAGCTCAGGAACTAGGCCATCTGCCTCACTCTTACGTGGGAGTTAACATGTCAGGTCAGCCTGGATGGATTTTCCAGGTGGAAAACAGATATTGAGTTGGAGATACATAACCGACTATCTAAGGTCTCCTCTACAGATTTGGAAATTTGGAAATTGCATTCCCCTAATGCTCAGCCACAACCCCTTGGTGTTCATGCTAAAGGCCTTACCAAGACCTCTCTCATACTGGATCAAAGGCAAAGGGCCTGCATTCTCCCAGGACCTCCCATTCCCCAAACACCCAGGACCTCCCATTCCCCAAACACCTGCTTCTGAGAGGCAATACAGAGAGGCAATACATGTATGGTCATACATGATGAGGGAAATGAAAATAAGGCAATGACTTTGGAAGACTGGTTGATTCAGGGATGGGGCAGAGAAATTACAAGATGATCCTAAAGCATCTTGTAGGACCAGATAGCAAGAAGGAATGTTAAAAACCTAACCAAAAAAACAACAAAAAATAAGTATGTGTGTGTGTATGTGTGTTTCAAAGGACACAGGAGCCAAATTTAAAGAGCTCCCAATGGCCAATGTTGTAATAACTTGAGGAAAATAAATCACTATAGTACTGAATTATAACCCAAAGAATAATATAAATATCCCTGAGTCCATACTTCTTAAACAAGTAACTGAGTAAATCAATAAATGAGGGAGAAGCAGAAGCTCTTCCTTATAGAAGAATTCTGATTAATAAATGTAGAAGGAATAAAGGAAATAGAAAATCGTTAATAGTATACCAGAGTAATAATTGCCATAACCATGATCTACTGATAGATAAAACAAGATATTTACACAGTCTCCAAGTGTCTACTCTCAAATACTTAGTAATTTCAAAGAAAAAAGTACTAATTCTACAGCACAGAATCCTGGTAGCTACCACCTTAGTGAGGTGAAGAAGAAATAAGCAGTAATATGAACTCACAGTGTGATGCCCTGAGAAGGGCACACCATTGCCTGGGATTCTCCTCAATGAATCATGATGAATCATAATGAATCTAATAAGCAGAAAACATGACACCAACCCAAACTAGATGGACATTCTACAAAATAATTCACTTGTTTGTTTCAAAAATTTCAAAGCCAGGAAAGACAAGGAGAGAATGAGGAATGGCCACAGACTGAAGGAGACTGAGGGAAGAGGAGGTCTAAATAAAGTGTAAGAGCCTGTATCAGATGCTGGAGCAGAAGAAGACTGTCAGAGGAGAAACTGGTGAGATCTGACTAAATCATGCACTTCGGTGACTAGTTGACATGTTTGTTTCAATAAATATTCCAGGCCATGTGAAGAATTAACCCAAGGAGAAGGTGGGTGAGACATCTAGAGAAATGCTCTGCACTCCATTTTCAACTCTCTATTAACTTTAAAACTATCTCAGTATTTTAAAACTATGTATCAACTGTCAAAAAATTTAAAAAAGGAAAAGAACAGGGGAGAAATGTAATATAAACATGGGCCGTCCTGCTTGCCATTCCCTCGGGAAGCTGCTGCCCACCCGCTGTCTTGTGCGGCAACCTTACACATGCGGCCCTGACAAGAAAGTCACTGAGTTCATCTGTTGTCACTGGGAAAGAAGAGCGAACAGGCCAAAGAAGAAAATCCAGTTATCTGGATGGACTGAGAAGGTATCCAACAAAGCATCTGGCAAAGGGATTTTCGACCCAGTTAACCAGCGCCCCACAAACTGAATCAAGCCCCCTGGGCCTGTGCTAGGCAGGGCTCCACAGTGTCTCTGGAGGTCTCCTTTCTCCCTCAGTTTCTAAGTCTGGAACTCAGGTGGAAAGGGACTTTGGAAATCACTGCCATGCTTCACCTGTTTCCTCACCTCGCTGGTTCCAGATTTCCCCCAGGCCCTTCCCCCTACACTTCCCCCTACACAAGTTGATCAGTACTTAGCCAATGGCCACTTCCTGTTAACTCCCAGTGAGGCATTTTCCCTAAGCCTCCTACTAATCTAAGAGTGCTATATGCTGTGCTTGCACCTGTCTCAGATCAGGTGTTTTCTTTCAATTCGAAGCAGACACTGAAGACAGAAGAGTGAGATTGGCTAGAAGTTCTGCTCCCTATGTGCCCTCAGGATCCATGGTCAAAAGGCTACTAAACCAGACCCTGTGACTGCAGCCTTTGTTTCTGTGGTCAAACTCCCAAATGAAAACTGAGGCCAACGTGGACTCCCAACATACAGAGCCTCCTCGGTAGCATTTTAGGTGACTAGGCACTTGTGCCAGAGCCCAGGAGAATTGGAAGCTGGCTGGGCCCATGCAGTATCCGCAGCACCAGAAGACTCTGATGTCTTGCAGGCTGTCACCTACATGAGGGCCCCTCATTCAGGAGAAAGCAAAGCCAGCACTGTGACAAATCGGCCTGCCTTCTGCCTGCGCTGCTTAGCCAGCCATATGGTTTGTGAGCTTTCCTTCCAGCCCAGTCACTCTCACGGCAGGCGCAGAACTAGGTGACAGCAGCAGCTGGTCCTTTCCAGGCAGAGCTATGTGCATGCTGCCTAGGAAGCCAGAGGGAATATGCTAGGGAAGAAAGTTGACAGGTGGGCTTCTCTTAGTCTGTCAGTGCCCAGAAAGCCACACTTTCCCCTGACACCCTGCAGCCAGGGCATCTCCAGAACGTGGGTTTGTCAGTGGGAAGAACTCTCCTGGAATTTTTACCTGACATTTAAGGTTTCCTCTGTCACTGGTGGGTTTTGAGAGACTTCTTTATAACCCCACTACTTGAACTGAAAGGGGGGAAAATAGAATAGTTCCTAAACAAAATGGTATGAACATTTAGTTGTAAGTTTATTCACATAGGAAAATAACTAACTAAAAAGGCACTGGTATCATAGTGTGCAACACGCACTTGTTGCTGGCTGCCTAGCATTCATTCTCCTGTTCAGAAAATATGACTGGGGAAAAAAAAAAAAAGGACTGGAATTCAAAGATAATTCTGGGTACTATGGTTTACGTGTGATTTAAGAAAAACACACACTCAATGACAGAGGTCCCTAATTGCTATCACTTCTTGATTCACAGATGAGCATATAACCCTAGCTAGACTGGTAAGAAGAAATCCAGGACTTTTTTTGAGAAATGGTGGGACATAATCCCTTTTTTACTGACATTTGTGCCATGGGAATTTGAGACCATCAAAAATTATTGTAGCCATAAAGGGAACTGATGTGAAGACAAATGGACCCAAAGGAGAGAATCTCACAGAAATCAATAACATTTTGAATCTCTATATCAAATTACACCTAAAACTAGCCCAACTTCTGGATTTATTATTTATATTAGTTTGATTTTTTAGGCCAGTTTGGGTTGGGTTTTCTGGTTCTTGCAACTGAAAGAATTGTATATCTATATAGCAGACTATATAATACAAACAATATCAGCAGTTTCCTTACTGAATATTGTTAGGTGGTAAAATCACAATGTTGTTTCATAACTTCCCTTTCATGCTCTAAATCCCCTGCTTTCTCTCTAATAGGCATGGATTACATTTTACAAAGAGAAAGTGATTTCTAACTTTTAAATGATACAACTTATGTTCTGTACTGCAGTGCCCTTCACACCCAAGAAAAGTCCCCAGCTATATATTCTAGGGGCTTTAATCTGCATGGAGCCTGCCTGCCACTGCCCAGCACACCTTTTTCTGGAACTGTATGGCTTTATGTGTTAATCACGGCTTTTCGTTTTCTGTATTTCTGATGCTGTGACATCTGGGGCCTTGTGGATCCTGAAGAGACTGCCCTCTCCAAGCCTAGTCAGTTCTAGAGACAATAAATTAGGGTGGCTTTCATATGCAAAATAACCAATACAAAGCCCTTATCCCCCAGCCTCCTCTTTTTCCCTGGCCACTATCCCCTTGCCTAGTCATTCCAGAGTCAGATACCAGATAACTAGAGACAGCCCCTATGCCCTGGAGATCCCTAAAATTATTCAAAACTACCAATTCTAAACCTGATTTACTCTGCCTTACCTTTGCAGTAGAAACCAAAATAAAGGCTCCTGCCCATGTTTTCCCTTCATTCACTCTGCCTCCAGACTGACCCTGGTGCTTCCCTGTGAGGCCCTGGGTGGTGTGCCACCTCCTCTCCGGAAATCTAACAAACCGTCTTTTCAATGGCAGTTATCTCCTGATCTGTTGGCCTCACCGTACCTGAATGATAATAAAACATTTTAAAATGACCTGCTCACCTGTTAAGAGCCACACACTCAACAGAGTACTCAGACAAATCCGACGAGCCCTTAGTGGTACAGGGGTATATGCTCAGCCATGAATGCTTCTTTTGAAACCTCAGCTGCAAGGGAATTGTAGATCTACTTAGGTTCTTCCTCTACTTTTTTCTAACCAGCATAGTGCTAAGCAAGCAATGCACACTGGTTGTTTGATGAAGCACACTGATCAGACTATGCAAAAGCCATAACCACTGTACACCTATGGCTGAGAGGAATGTCAAAGGCCTCCTATATGAGAATTTATAGAACATCTCTCCCAGGAGACATTATGAGGGTCTATCTTATTGGAGGCTCTCAGAGGAAGACCTTGAGGTGAAGATTTGCATGCCAAGTGGTTTATTAGGAAGACAGTTCTGGGAAGCACCAGTCAGGAAGTGGAGACGTGAGACAGGGAAGGGAAGAAACCAAAAAACAAGGTGTTTTAATGAACAAGTGAGGCTCTACACACCGAGGACCTCTGACAGACAATAAAAGGCTAGCTATCTTCCTCCAACTGTAGCACTATCAGAATCACCTGGATGGATTATTAGAGTTTGAGCTGAACCCTCAGAGTTCCTGACTCAGTGGGCTCCCAGATGACACTGATGCTGCTGGTCCCTGGACCAGACTTGGAGGTTTCTCCCCACATCCATCCCCATGAAGCAAGGCTATTCATCACCCACTTGCCTTTCATTATTGGCTGAGGGCAGCTCCCAGGGGCAGTGACTTTCCAAAATATGTGGTCTGCCTCTTTGTGGATGGACAGAAGGTCCTCAGGCAGAGCATTGAACACTTGTGTGTGGGACATCAAGCATGCACAAGGACAGTTAGTACTGAGGAGTGTGTGTAGGACATTGGCAGTGTCTGGGACTGCATCTTAGCTCAAGGAGATATCTTAAAGGAGATAAAGGAGGACCATCTCCCACCACATTCTATATCCCTTCTTGGAAAATCACAATGTCCACAAGCATAGTTAAGGTTCTGAGAAGTCCTGAGATAAGGAAATCTGTTTAAATCAATTTTCCCAAATTTCTTTGAACTTCTTTTGAAAGAAGACATTTTTGGAATTGCTAGAATTAGAGTAAGTTTTGGCAACTAAGACCCATGGGCCAAATGAGATGGGCTTCCTATTTGTATAAATAAGTTTCACCAGAGCACAGACACACCCATCATTTACAGGCTGTCTGTGACTACCTTTACACCGCAAGACCCAAGTTGAATAGTTGTAACAGAGAACTATGGCCCACATGCCCAAAGCATTTATGATCTGGCCCTTGGCAGAAAAGGCTGACAGAGCCCTGTTCCAGCCCAACTCTACTCTTTCCATTCTATAGATAGTGAAGCTGACTGGGAGGGAAAGTGTCTCACCTCGGCCAGATCATGTCAATGCTCCTGATTCTTGTGTCTTTTCTTTCCAGAGAGCCTTTCACTTTTTACAGCTCTGCCTCAGTCTTCCTTTGTCTCCCAGTCACTATTCTCTTGGATTGGTAATGTGACTGACGATGGATTCTCCAGGATGAAATCGTAACTTTAATTAAAAGTCTCCCCTTCATGCCACTAGGCCACTCATTCATCACGCTTTCTGGTGGGCCAGGCCCTTTTTAGGCATGGACATGTCACAAGAAGCAAGAATTGGCATGGATCTATCTTGGTTCACTGAAGCCTCATCAAGCAAGGAGTTGTTTTTTGTTTTGTTTTGTTTTGATCACTTTATTTGTACCACTTTCCAGAAAGAAGAAAGTGTTTAATAGAAATTTTAATCTATTGCTGTTATCACAAATTATCACAATTTCACAGCTTTAAACAATACAAATTTAGTATTTCATGGTTTTATGGGTCAGAAGTCTGAGTGGTCTTGACTGCATTTTCTGCTCAAAGTCTCACAAGCCCAGAATCAAAATGTCATCTGGCTGGGCTCTTAATGAGGAAGTTCTGGGAAGAATCCACTTGCAAGATCATTCAGGTTACTGGCAGATTTCAGTGCTTTGTGGTTGTTGGACTGAGGTCCCTAACTCCTTGTGGACTGTCAGGCAGTGATCATTCTAGAGAACAACCACACTCCTTGGTTTATGGCCCAATTCTTCCATTTTCAAACTGAGCAGCTGTGGATAAAGACCTCCCTCATGCTGTGAATCTCTGTGACCTCCCCTCTGCCCCATCTTCCCTGCATCTCTCTGATTCTAGCAGTCCTTTAAAAAAAATATTTATTTTTAAAATTTCTTTTCAGTGCTCCAGAATTCATTGTTTATGCACCACACCCAGTGCTCCATGCAATATATGCCCTCCATAATACCTACCACCAGGCTCACCCAACCTCCCACCCTCCGCCCCCCCAAAACCCTCAGATTGTTTTTCAGAGTCCATAGTCTCTCATGGTTCATCTCCCCCTCCAATTTCCCCCAACTCCCTTCTCCTCTCCATCTCCCCACGTCCTCTGTGTTATTTCTTATGCTCCACAAACAAGCGAAACCATATGATAATTGACTCTCTCTGCTTGACTTATTTCACTCAGCATAATCTTTTCCAGTCCCATCCATGTTGATACAAAAGTGGGGTATTCATCCTTTCTGATGGAGGCATAATATTCCATAGTATATATGGACCACATCTTCCTTATCCATTCATCCATTGAAGGGCATTTTGGTTCTTTCCACAGTTTGGTGACTGTGTCCATTGCAAGAAAGGGGGTTTTTTGTTTTTGTTTTTGTTTTTTTAAGTGTGTATTGTCTATGCTAAGTGTTTTGGAGATAATGATACAACTAAGATAGAGGCTGTGGAAACCAGTTGGGATTAGATGGCCATAGGGGCCCTCTCCGAGGAGTGGACATTCAAGGTATGAATTATGAAGTCAAGACACTATGTGACAACCTGAGGGAAACGTATCCCAGGCAGGAAGAAGGGCAAGTTCATTGGCTTGAGATTGGAAGCATACTATGGCTGGAGCCTAGTGGGTAGACAGAGATAACATTTGAGGCAGAGACCAGATCAGGGTAGGGCCTTGTAGGCCATGATCAGGAATTTGGATGGTATTCTAAGAAAGAAGAGAAGCTGTGACTCTGGGAACAGTTCCCAAGAAACAAGTTCTGAAATCCTGAAATAAGTGCAAGCTTCTCCAAGGACACTTCTGTTAATGAAGGCCTAGATCATGCAGGAAGACATATGTGTCTTGGCCTGGCAGACATGCTGGAGATGCTTTAAACATGCACACATCTATTGCATAGATGAAGCAACATGTGCTGACCTTACCATGCCACTGTGTCCAAGCCACCCAGGTTAGTCCCAGTATAAACACATCATCCCTGCAATAATGACTAAGAATGTCCCCTTCCACTCCTAGCAGTGTCTCAGTTTGAATAATAAATTATACCATCACCCTAATTATACCACTTGCTTCCATGTAATTTAAGCCTTGACTCATGAGGTCCATTACTCTCGGGTCTATAATTTATTCTACCTTGAAATATAAATTCCTTGCAATTAATAGGAGCCATCACGTTTATGTCTTATTTCTCCCATGGCACTCTATACCCAGGGACAGAACATGTGTGTGCATCAGCCCATTTATACAAAGAGCATTTGACAGATCTAACATGAAAATAATACAAAGACTTTAGGACATTACTGCTTGAAATTTAGGTCATTTGGTCTTCACAATGAAACTGCTGGGAGAGTCTAGAGTCATTTCCCTTCTATGGATAGAAGGAAAGTGACTAGTCATGATTTCATGGACATTAAGTATGAGAATTAGAACTTCAACTTGGGGGACAGCTGGGTGGCTCAGTTGTTTAAGTGTTGTACTGTTGGTTTCAGCTCATGTCCTGATCTCAGGGTTGTGAGATCGAGCCCCATGTAGGGCTCCACACTCAGAATGGAGTCTGCTTGACATTCTCTCCCTCTGTCCCGACCCCCTGTTCTCTCCTCCCTCCCCCCAAATAAATAATAAATCTTTAAAAAAGAGAGAAAAAAAAAGAACTTGAACTTGAGTGGGCCCAGTTCCATACCCAGGCATCCTTCTACACCACCACCCTGCAGCTTAAGGCCTGGCTGACCTCTTTTAGGGCAGGTACTGACAGCCTAATAAGATAGAGAAAACATAATAACCTTTCCTGTCTGGGCTTTGCAAATATAAAGTGCTTTGTAACAGCTGAATAATAACAGCCGTCGGCATTGGCGGGTGATCAGGACTTGGCTAGGCTATTGACGGTGCAGAAATTTTTATGACTATCTCCTAATGTATGTCAGGTCAGATGTAATACCCTGTAATGTCAGAACTTATCAGTCTTGCTTGAGGCAGGCATACATGGCACACACCGCCAGGAGCTCTTGGCACATGTTCAAACCTAAGCTGTCAGGGCTTTCTGAACACCAGCCCCCCAGGCAAGTAGACACAGAAGGTGCTAGTCTCCCTAGGGACCCACTGGTGAGCTGAGAGAGCCCCACTTGAAGCCTTCACCAGCACCATGTAGCTTCAGGGTAGCTTTCAAGATAATCTGTCATCTTGTCAAGGACAGAGCAATGGCTTCTGGAGAGTCCCTCCACCTTCCCTAAGGCTGAGGCCTTTCTCATTCCAGAGACAGGCCCAGACTGCTACTGCCAAACCTGGTTCCTGTTCCAGCTCAAACTCAAGCAATCTGGATGACCTCAGGCAGGTCCCCAAGGCAGGAGTCATGAGGAAGAGCTGGATGCAAATATTGCCAAGGACCACTGCTCGGTCCTCAGGTCTTCTGAGGCTCAGACTCTTCCCCTGCAAGCCCTGGGGCAGTGACACCTTGCAGGACTGCTGTGTGGGTCTCTGGGAAGATACCCAGAGGTCTGCACACAGCAGGTGTTCACAGAGGGTGGGACACTCTTATTAGCATCATCATTTTCACCATCACTATCCTAGCAAAGCCTAGGAGTCTCTAGCTCCAAAACTGCAGAAGGTGACCATGGGCAAGATCACCTGCCAGCATAGCTATCTTGATATCTCTGTCCTGGGACACCCCCCCCCCCCAGGGGACAGTGGGACCCCAGTCAGAGAAGGCAAAACAGGAACGCTAACTCACTTCCTATAGAATGCTCTCCTGGCCTAGCACTTTTCCTATTTTTGTGCATACTGCAATTAGTCAAGCAATTAGGTTTATGAGCAAATTGAATTAGGAAGCCTGTAAAATGATTTTCCAGCCTCCCATCCCTCTCCACTCCTGCCCATTCCTCTCCCACAGCAAGAGCTGTTTATTAATGCCAATGGGGATGTACATCTAAGAGTAGCCCTTTGACCCTTTGACTTTCTTTCATGCTTTTCTTTTTATTAGGGAAATGTTCAAACACTCAAAAGTAGAGAAAATAGTATGATAAGCTCTCATTTTCAACAATTATCACCATTTTGCTATTATTTTTTTCATCTGTCCCAGACACATACATTTGTTAAGACAAATTGCCAATGCTCTATCATCTCACCCACTTTATCCCGTTTGCACACCAGGAAGAGTAGGGGCTAGACGGTGAAGAAGGCTGCCCAAGGACTAGAGAAACGGGTCCCTCGAATGGGACCTGAGCCCAGGGCCTCAGAAACTGTGATTTACCCACATCCCACAATAAGAAGGAGCAGAGAAAATTAGGGATAGATCTGGAGAAAGCTACACTGGGATCTGCCTTGTCATCTAGGAATATAAGTTTCAAGGACAGAGTGATTCTTCAGGTTAAAAAGCACATAAGTATTTCTGAAAACAGATGGGGCCTCATGCCCCTAACATGAGTGTATGTACAACATCATGGAGCCCTGGAAATGCCCAGGTGTCTGGAAGTATACCCACAATCCACACTAGAACCCACAGTCTCACTATGCCTTGGGACTCTCAAGCAGCAGACTCTGGTATCACCAAACAGAGAGCAAGAAGTGGGAAGCAACCACTGTTCCAGTCTCCTCCCTCCCAGCTCTCATCCTGCCAAATGTAGACCCAGTAATCTCTTCCCACAGAAGCAATCTTGTGTGAAAAACAAATTAAAGGAATGCTTAGCACACTGTGAGAGAAGTGGCCAGCTTCAAAAAAGTGAAAACACAGCCAAAATTAAAAATGTGTCTTCACATCAAGAAAACAAGGTGTACCCATTTCACAGATGAGGAAGATAAGACTCAGAGAAGTAAATTGTTCAGAGTAACAGCTAACAAACTGCAGAGGCAGATTTAGTATCTCTCCTTCCTCATCCTTTCTTCCTAGCTCAAGGCAATGTCCCAGAATTGAGAGATGAATCTCTGGTAGGAAACATTTTTGGGTTATAGATTTACTAATCAGCTTGGCTTGGGTTTCATAAAAGGCAGTGCTAAGAACACTGAGTCAGTACTTCTTTCCAGTTTCCAGAATGCAGAGAGGAAGAAAATGCAAAAAGCTCAGATATGCAAATGAGCACTTGGACTAATTTCCTCTGGAGTTTCAGCCTCCAGGAGAATTCTTTATTCCCTGCAGAATGCACTCTTGTTTCTGCTTAACTGGTGAAAAAGGAGGAAAGATCTTTTCCAGATGACCAAACCTAGGAATGTAAATCTCCAAGGAAAAGGCACTTTTCTGGAAGCAAATGTTTACTAAACAAGAATAATGTAGGATAAATAAATGTTCCATTTCCCAAAGAAATGGACAAAGAGAATTCCCAAGCTTTCAGTAATGAGAGTAAATGAGTCTTCTACATTCATTGCTTACCTTTCTTCTACCCAGGCCTGTATTTTAAGCAAGGTCTAGATGAACTCAGGAGGGTACTCAAGTATGTGAGTAGGAAAGTGGGCAGCAGCCTCTCCTCTAAGACAGAAAAGTCAACTGTAATGTACTAAAGAATGTGGCTTAGACATGAGACCCTGTGCTAGCCCTGGGGAAAATGGGGAACACAAGCCCTGTAACACTTGGCCAAGACCCTGGGCCTCCAGAAGGACGAAGATGCATTACCTAAATGTATTCCTCAGATATGCTCAGGAAAGACAGATTACAAGCTCTTGTTGCTTCCTTCCAGGGGACTTTCTAATACTTTGAGTGCCCCAGGCCCCTAATGGGACACTTTGTTCCCAGCTCACCACTTTCTTACACCATACACAAAAATAAATTCAAAATGGATTAAAGACATAAGTGTGAAACCTGAAACTATAAAAATCCTACAACAGAACACAGGCAGTAACCTCATCATTCAACTTTTTTCTAGATACAACTCCTAAGGCAAGGGAAACAAAAGCAAAAATAAACTATTGGAACTACATCCAAATAGAAAGCTTTTGCACAGCAGAGGAAATAATCAACAAAACTAAAAGGCAACCTACAGAAAGGGAGAAGATACTTGCAAAAGACATATCTGATAAAGGGTTAGTATCCAAAATATATAAAGAACTTACAAAACTCAACACCTAAAACCCAAATAATCCCATTAAAAATGGGTAGAAGGCATGAACAGACATTTCTCCAAAAAAGACATCTAGATGGCCAATAGACACATGAAAAGATGGTCATCATTACTTACCACCAGGGAAATGCAAATCAAAACTACAATGAGATGTCACCTCACACCTGTTAAAACAACACAAGAAACAACAAGTGTTGGTGAGGATGTGGAGAAAAAGGAACACTCATGTACTGTTAGTGGGAATGCAAACTGGTGTCGCCACTCTAGAGAACAGAATGGAGGTTCCTGAAAAAGTTAAAAATAGAACTACCTTATGATCCAGCAATTACACTGCTGGGTATTTACGCAAAGAATACAAAAGCACTAATTCAAAAGGATACATGCACCCTGATGTTTACAGCAGCACTATCTATAATACCCCAAATAGGAAAGCAGCTTGTGTTCACCAACAGATGAATGGATAAAGACGATGTGGTGTGTGTGTGTGTATATATATATACATATATATGTGTGTGTGTATATGTGTGTGTATATATGTATATGTATATATATGTATATATGTATATGTATATATGTATATATATGTATACACACACATATATATTGTGTGTGTATATATGATATGCATATCATATACACATATATGTATATATATGAATACAATATTTAATTGTATAAATATATACAATTGAAAAGAAAAAATATATATATACATAGAAAAGAATGAAATGTTGCCATTTGCAAGGACATGGATAGAGTTAAAGAATATAATGCTAAGCAAAATAATTCAGTCAGGAAAAGACAAATGCCATATGATTTCATTCACATGTGGCATTTAAGAAACAAAACAAATGAGCCAAGGGGAAAAAAGAGAGAGAGAGACACCAAGAAACAGACTATTAATTATAGAGAACAAACTGATGGTTACCAGAGAGGAGGGAGAGAGGGAAATGGGTTAAATAGGTAAAGGAGATAAGGAGTGCGTCTGTGTTGTGATGAGCACCCTGTGATGTATGGAATTGTTGAATAACTGCATTGTACACCTGAAACTAACATAAGACTTTATGTTAACTAACTGGAATTAAAGTAAAAGCTTAAAAAAAGAAAGGAAGAAAGAAAAACCCAGCTCTGTGTGCCCAGTGTTTTTGCTAAACTGGCCAGATGTCCGATAAAAATAGTAAGTCTTGACCAGGCTGGTTCACTACAATGCCCCACTTTGCCTGCTTTCTCCTGTGCTTTACATCTCACCCAAGCCCCACATATGAGAGCACCTCTCATGACTGGCTCAGGCAGTGTCTGTCCACTCCTGAGAAGGCTCTTAGGCTCAGATCTTCAGAGCTGCTGATAATCTAGCAATTAGCCACCAGGCTGGAGAAATACTGTTTGAATCCTTTGATAAAGCCTGGCATGCCTCAGCGCTATCTTCTTTTGTTTTCAATCATTCTGATACTGCAGAGGCAGCTGCAAAGTGAAGCATATGTTAATGATGCCTGCAGAGTAAGGCCAAAAAATAAAAAAAAAAAAATACAGGTACTAATGCCTGAGGTTGAGTTTCCCAGTGACTGCTTGTAACTGGGTCACTATTTTTAGTTGGAACCTCCAGTCAAAAATGTCAAAGAGGGAAAATGAATGTGAATTTGGTTGAAAAGGATGAATGAGGAATGGTGTTTCATCCCATCTCTCTTAAAAACTCACCCTTGGTCATAACGAAAAGCATTTCCCAGCTCTGGGCCTCAGAATTTCCCACCTGAACAACCAGAGGTTTAGATTCCCTATCAATCAGACATTCTGTGAATTGAAGACTAGCAATATCTGAGGAAGAAGGGTTTACAGCCTCATAAAGCCAACTGCCCTACTGAAAAGCTCTTGCAGGTGTCTCTAATGCTAAGGTTTGCAAAAGTTCTCACATCCTTGACCATGAGAAGTGGGAAGCAAATGAAACTCAGCAGGGTCACATCTGACAAAGAGTTAGATTCTAATGGAAGGTACCAGTAGACCCCTCCTCACTATTCCATCCACCAACCTAGCCCAGTCTTCCTCTAGCCTCAAGATTACCAATACTCTTCCACTAAACCCTTAAGGAAAGTGTTGCTTGCTTTTAGGGGACATACTTTACAAGATAATAATAATATATCATAAAAATAGTCATAACAATAAGAACAACAACACCCTTAAGGTATTATCAGAACCAAACTGACCTGATGAAAGAAAATACCCAGGTCCAGCTGGCTCTAGCATTCCACTTGGGGAAAGGGAAATACTCAACTTCATCTCTCTAGCCATCCTGTCCTACCTAAAGGGAGGTAGCGAGGGGTACACGAGAAAACTTGTGAAGTCTCAGTCCAGAGGCACATGCTAACTAAAAGACGGAACTAATTTTAAGTCTATAGAATGTTCCTTCTCTCCCCACACTTCACTGCTATATAACTGAACAGCCTATGTCCCCAGTACATCATGTCTGGCTATCAAGGGAAAAAATATGTATGTATGTATATGTATATGTATATGTGTATGTGTATGTGTACGTATATGTATATAGGGATGTGTGTGTGTGGGTATACACACACACATACATACATATGTATATGTATATGTCTTACCAAAAAAGCAAGAAACATAATTTGAACAAAGTAACCAACGGAACCAGACATGGAAGTATTGTTGGAATTACCAGACTGAGAATTTAAAACAACTATGACTGATAAGCTAAGGAATCTACTGATAAAGCAGACAGCATGCAAAAACAGATGGGCAATGCAATAAGAAAGATGAAAATCCCAAGAAATAACCAAAAAGAAATACTAGAGATTAAAGAAAAGCCAGCCAGCCAACCTGTAACAGCAATGAAAGATACCTTTGATTAGCTTTTTAGTAGATCAGACATAGCTGACAAAAGTATCTCTGAGCTAGAGGATATATCAATAAACTTTTCAAAAACCAAAAAGCAAAGAGAACAAAGACTGGGGGGAAAAAGAACAGAACAGAACACCCAAGAAATGTGAGACAACTGCAAAATATCTAACAAATGCATGATAGGTATGCAAGGAGGAGAAAAAGAGAGAAAGAAGAAATATTTGAAATAATAATGACAATTTCCCCAAATTAATGTCAGATACCAAACCACAGATCCAGGAAGTTCAAGCAAAATAAGTGTTCAAAAAAATCCTGCATATAAATTTGGCATATAGTTTTGAAATTACCAAAAAAAAAAAAAAATTCTTTAATGAAACCAAAGGAGACAATCACCTTATCTATCAAAGTAGCAAAGGTAAGAATCATATCTAACTTCTATACAGAAACCATGCAAACAAAGAAAGTGGAGTGAAGTACATAAAGTGTTGAGGAAAACAAACAAACAAACCAAAAGAATCTACTGGGGCGACTGGGTGGCTCAGTCTTAGTGTCTGCCTTTGGCTCAGGTCATGATCCCAGACTCCTGGGATTGAGCCCCACATCAAGTTCCCTGCTCAGTGGGAAGCCTGCTTCTCCCTCTCAAACTCTCCTTGCTTGTGCTCCCTTCTCTCGCTGTGTCTCACTCTGTCAAATAAATAAATAAATAAATTCTTAAAACAACAACAACAACAAACTATTAAATTAGAATTCTATAACCTCTGAAATTATCCTTCAAAAGTGAAAGTGAAGTAAAGACTTTCTCAGACAGAAATGGAGGTGATTTGTTGACATTAGACCTGACTTGCAAAAGATGTTAGTTTTTTAAAGAGAAGAAAACTAATATAGATTAGAAACTTGAATCTAGGGACATCTGGGTGGCTCAGTTGGTTAAGCGGCTGCCTTTGGCTCGTGTCATGATCCCAGCGTCCTGGGATCGAGTCCCACATCGGGCTCCTTGCTCCGCGGGGAGCCTGCTTCTCCCTCTGCCACTCTGTCTGCCTGTGCTCACTCTCTCTCTCTCTCTCTGGCAAATAAATAAATAAAATCTTTAAAAAAAAAAAGAAACTTGAATCTATATAAAGAAATATCAGAAAGAAATAAGGGTAAGATAAAAATTTATTTTTTCTTATCCCTAATTGATCTAACATATAACAGTTAAAAGTAATAGCAAAACTGTATTCAATTATGTATGCTTATGTATTGCATATGTGTGCATGTGCTTACATATGTCTAAGTGAAATAAATGACAACAATGATAAAAGGGATGGGAGGAGGGAATTAGAATCACTTTGTTATTATAAAATATCCTCACTACCCATGAAATGGTATGGTGTTGTTAAAAAACAGATTAGTTATAAATGTACTATAAAATCTAGGGCAACCACTAAAAAAAGTTAAAAAAGAAGTGCAACAGATATGCTAAAAAAGGAGAAAATAGAATTATATTAAATGCTCAGTTAAAAAAAAACACACACACAAAAGGTAGGGAAAAAAATGGGAACAAAGAATAAGGGCAACAAATAGAAAACAGCAACTGATATGGTAGGTTTTAATCCAGCTAATCAATAATCATTTTTGAAGATCAGTGGTCTAAATGCACCATTAAAAGACAGGGATTGGCAGAGTGGATCCAAATACATTACTTAACTATATATTATCTAAAAGACACCCACTTTAAATAAAAAGGCACATTAGATTAAAAGTAAATGGATGGAGAAAAGTATACTATGTTAACACTGATGAAAAGAAAGCAGAAGTAGCTATATTTCAAACAGAGCTGACTTCAAAGGAAGGAAATTTATCAGGGATAAAGAAGGGCATTACATAACGATAAAGGTGTTGATTTTCCAAGAAGACATAACAATTCTTAATGCTTACACACCTAACAACAGAGTGTCAAACTACATGAGGCAAAAACTAACAGAACTGCAAGGAGAAATAGGCGAATTCACTATCAGAGTTAGAGACACAGACACCCCACTCTCAGCAATAGATAGATCCAGCAGTCAGAAAATCAGTAAGCATGTAGTTGAACTAAACAGTATGATCAGTGAAAAAGATATAATTGACATTTACCAACACTGCATTCAAAAATAGCAGAGTAGGGACGCCTGGGTGGCTCAGTTGGTTAAGCAGCTGCCTTCGGCTCAGGTCATGATCCCAGCGTCCTGGGATCGAGTCCCACATCGGGCTCCTTGCTCGGCAGGAAGCCTGCTTCTCCCTCTGCCTCTGTCTGCCAGTGCTCGCTCTCGCTCTCTCTCTCTCTCTCTGACAAATAAATAAATAAAATCTTTAAAAAAAAAAAAAAAAAAAAAAAAACAAAAATAGCAGAGTACACAAACACATGGAACATTCACCAAGACTGATTAAATTCTGGGCCATAAATTATACCTTAACAAATTTAAAAGAATAGAAATTACAGTGTGTCTTTTCTCAGACAACAATGGAATTAAACTAGAAATTAGTGACAGAAAGATAGCTGGAAAATCCCCAAATATTTGGAAAATAAACTACACACTTCTAAATAACACATGAATCAAAGAAGAAATCTTAAGATAAATCTAAAAATATTAGGATGAAAAGAATGTGAAAACAAAACTTATTGAAATTTGTGGGATGCAGCAAAAGTGATACCTGGAGGGACACTTATAGTATTGAATGCAAATATTAGAAAAAAAAAATCTAAAAATCAGTAATATAAGCTTTCACCATAGGAAAGTAGAATAAGAGCAAATTAAATCCAACATAAGCAAAAGAAAATAAATGATAAGAATTAGAGCAGAAAATTAAAAAAAAAAAATGAAACAAGAAATGAAAGAGAAAATCAGGGGAGGAGTCAAGATGGCAGAGAAGTAGCAGGCTGAGATGACATCAGGAAGCAGGAGATCAGCTAGATGCTTATCAAACCATTCCGATCACCTACAAATCCAACAGGAGATAGAAGTGAAGAAGAGCAGCAATTCTAGAAACAGAAAATCGACCACTTTCTGAAAGGTAGGACTGGCGGAGAAGTAAATCCAATGCAACGGGAAGATAGACCATGGGTAGAGGGGCCGGCTCCCAGCAAGCAGTGTAGCAACGGAGCACAAAATTGGGACTTTAAAAAGTCTGCTCCACTGAGGGACATCACTCCAGAGGTTAAGCCAGTGTGAAGCCTACGTGGGGACAGCGTGGTCTCAGGTCCCACGGGGTCACAGAAGGATCAGGGGTGTCTGAGTGTCACAGAGCTCACAGGCATTAGAGTGGGGAAGCTGGCTACAGATACGGAGCTGAGGAGAGGGCTCTCAGCTCAGGGTTACTTTAATCGTCATCTGTGGCACAGGCCACGGCTCTGTGAGCAGGGACTCCACAAGACCCGGGGAGACTCCCCTGGAAGAGTGAAGGGATCTGTGGGGTTCGGAGACTCCAGGCAGGGCTGTGTGCCAGAGACAGAGATGCTTGGTCACAGGCTGGGTGAGCTCGGAGCACAGCTGGAGGCCAGGGAGACGGGGAGTGATTAAGCGCTTTTCTCTGAGGGCGCACTGAGGAATGGGGCTCCGAGCTCTTGGCTCCTCCAGGCCGGAGACTGGGAGGCCACCATTTTCATTCCCATCCTCTGGAACTCTACGGAAAGTGTTCAGGGGACAAAAGCTCCTGAAAGCTAACCCGAGCGGATTATTTAGCCCGGCCTCTGGCAAGGGTGGTGCAATTCCGCCTCTGGCAAAGACACTTGGGAATCACTACAACAGGCTCCTCCCCCAGAAGATCAACAAGAAATCCAGCCATGACCAAACTCACTTACCAAGGAGAACAGCAGAACTTGAGAGGAGGAGAAAGCAAAGCATGGATTTCAAGGCTTTCTCCCCATGATTCTTTAGTCTTGCAAAGTTAATTAATTTTTTTAATTTTATTTTCTTCTTCTGCTAAATTTTTTTTAACTTTTACCCTTTCCTCTTTTTACATATTTTAACTAGTTTATTTTAACAATACCTTACAAAAAAATATTTTTTGAACGTTCATTACTATACTCATATTTTATCCTTCATTGTATCTAACTTTATTTTTTGTATGCACACAGGGTTTTTTCTTCTAAAAAAAATTGGGATATAACCTTTAATAGATCAAAATATACCCTAAATCTGGCACAGGGCTTTCTTCTAGTCTCCAGCCTCAGCAAATTCTCTCCACTTTCTTTTTCTTTATTCTCCCAACCAACTTATCAACTCCTTTTTTAGAAATTAAAAAAAATTTTTTTTCATCTTTATAGTCATTCCATCCCTTCATCGTGTTTACCCTTATATATGTTTTTCATTCTTTAAAATATTGGGAGGTAGTTTCCTCTAAGAGACCAAAATACTCCCAAAATTAAGTGGGTGACCCTGTTCTATTCACCAGTCTAATATATATATATATATATATATATATATATATATATATATATATATTTCTTTCTTTCTTTCTTTCTTTAAATTTTTTTTTTCTGAAGTTCCTTTTTTCCCCCCACAATTTGGGATCTCTTCTGATTTGGTTAAAGCACATTTTACTGGGGTCTTTGCCACCCTTTTAGTATTTTATTCAGTCCTTCATATATTCTTATCTGGATAAAATGACTAAGCGGAAAAACTCACCACAAAAAAAAAAAAAAAAAAAAAAAAAAAGAACAAGAGGCAGTACCAAAGGCCAGGGACCTAATCAGTACGGACCTTGGTAGTATGTCGGATCTAGAGATCTAGATCTAGATTTAGATCTAGATCTCTAGATCTAGATGCTCAAGGTGCTATCTGGACTTGAAAAAGGCATGGAAGATATTAGAGAAACCCTGTCTGGAGAAATAAAAGCCCTTTCTGGAGAAATAAAAGAACTAAAATCTAACCAAGTTGAAATAAAAAAAGCTGTTAATGAGGTGCAAACAAAAATGGAGGCTCTTACTGCTAGGATAAATGAGGAAGAAGAGAAAATTAGTGATATAAAGACCAAATGAGAATAAAGAAGCTGAACAAAAGAGAGACAAACAACTACTGGACCATGAGGGGAGAATTTGAGAGATAAGTGATACCATCAGATGAAACAACATTAGAATAATTGGGATTCCAGAAGAAGAAAAAAGAGAGAGGGGAGCAGAAGGTATATTGGAGAGAATTATTGTAGAGTATTTCCCTACTATGGCAAAAGGGACAAACATCAAAATCCAGGAGGCGCAGAGAACCGCCCTCAAAATCAATAAGAATAGGTCCACACCCCATCATCTAATAGTAAAATTTACAAGTCTTAGCGACAAAGAGAAAATCCTGAAAGCAGCCTGGGACAAGAAATCTGTAACATACAATGGTAAAAATATTAGATTAGCAACAGACTTATCTAGAAAGACCTGGCAGAGCAGAAAGAACTGGCATGATATATTCAGAGCACTAAATGAGAAAAACATGCAGCCAAGAATATTATATCCAGCTAGCCTATCATTGAAAATAGGAGGAGAGATAAAAAGCTTCCAGGACAAACAAAAACTAAAAGAATTTATAAAAACCAAACCAGCTCTACAGGAAATACTGAAAGGGGTCCTCTAAGCAAAGAAAGAGACTAACAGTAGTAGATCAGAAAGGAACAGAGACAATATACAGTAACAGTCACCTTACAGGCAATACAATGGCACTAAATTCATATCTCTCAATAGTTACCCTGAATGTAAATTGGGCTAAAGGCCCCAATCAAAAGACATGGGCTATCAAAAAGGATAAAAAACCAAAACCCATCAATATGCTGTCTACAAGAAACTCATTTTAGACCCCAAAACACCTCCAGATTTAAAGTGAGGGGGTGGAAAAGAATTTACCATGCTAATGGACATAAAAGAAAGCTGGGGTGGCAATCCTTATATCAGATCAATTATATTTTAAGCCTAAGACTATAATAAGAGATGAGGGAGGACACTATATCATACTCAAAGGGTCTTTCCAACAAGAAGATCTAACAATTTTAAATATCTATGCCCCTAACATGGGAGCAGCCAACTATATGAACCAATTAATAACAAAATGAAAGAAACACATTGACAATAATACAATAATAGTAGGGGAATTTAACACTCCCCTCACTGAAATGGACAGATTATCCAAGCAAAAGATCAACAAGGAAATAAAGGCCTTAAATGACACACTGGACCAGATGGACATCACAGATATATTCAGAACATTACATCCCAAAGCAACAGAATACACATTCTTCTCTAGTGCACATGGAACATCTCCAAAATAGATAATATCCTGGGTCATAAATCAGGTCTCAACTGGTATCAAAAGATTGGGATCATTCCCTGCATATTTTAAGACCACAATGCTCTGAAGCTAGAATTCAATCACAAGAAGAAATTCAGAAAGAACCCAAATACATGGAGACTAAAGAGCATCCCTCTAAAGAATGAATGGGTCAACCAGGAAATTAAAGAAGAATTGAAAAAATTCATGGAAACAAATGATAATGAAAACACAACTGTTCAAAATCTGTGGGACACAGTGAAGGCAGTCCTGACTGGAAAATATATAGCGATAACAAGCCTTTCTCAAGAAACAAGAAAGGTCTCAAATACACAACCTAACCCTACACCTAAAAGAGCTGGAGAAAGAACAACAAAGAAAGCCTAAACCCAGCAGAAGAGAAATCATAAAGATCAGAGCAGAAATCAATGAAACAGAAACCAAAATAAAACAGAACAAATCAACGAAACTAGGAGGTGGTTCTTTGAAAGAATTAATAAAATTGATAAACCTGGCCAGACATATCAAAAAGAAAAGAGAAAGGACCCAAATGAATAAAATCATGAATGATAGAGGAGAGATCACAACCAATAACAAAGAAATACAAACAATTATAAGAATATATTATTAGCAACTATACACCAGCAAATTTGACAATCTGGAAGAAATGGATGCATTCCTAGAGACATAAAAACTACCACAACTGAACCAGGAAGAAATAGAAAACCTGAACAGACCCATAACCAGTAAGAAGATTGAAGCAGTCATCAAAAATCTTCCAACAAACAAGAGCCCAGGGCCAGACAGCTTCCCAGGGGAATTCTACCAAATATTTAAAGAAGAATTAATTCCTATTCTCCTGAAACTGTTCCAAAAAATAGAAATGGAAGGAAAACTTCCAAACTCATTTTACGAGGCCAGCATCACCTTGATCCCCAAACTAAACAAGGATCCCATCAAAAAAGAGAATTACAGACCAATATCCTTGATGAACACAGATGCAAAAATTCTCACCAAAATACTGGCCAATAGGATCCAGCAGTACATTAAAAGGATTATTCACCACGACCAAGTGGGACTTATTCCAGGGCTGCAAGTTGGTTCAACATCCACAAATCAATCAACGTGATACAATACATTAATAAAAGAACGAACAAGAACCATATGATACGCTCAATAGATGCCAAAAAAGCATTTGACAAAGTACAGCATCCCTTCCTGATCAAAACTCTTCAAAGTGTAGGGATAGAGGGCACATACCTCAATATCATCAAAGCCATCTATGAAAAACCCACCACAAATATCATTCTCAATGGAGAAAAACTGAAAGCTTTTCCACTAAGGTCAGGAACACGGCAGGGATGTCCATTATCACCACTGCTATTCAACATAGTACTAGATGTCCTAGCCTCAGCAATAAGACAACAAAAAGAAATTAAAGGCATCCAAATCAGCAAAGAAGTCAAACTCTCGCTCTTTGCAAGTGATATGATACTATATGTGGAAAACCCAAAGGACTTCACTCCAAATCTGCTAGAACTTGTACAGGAATTCAGTAGTGTCAGGATATAAAATCAATGCACAGGAATCAGTTGTATTTCTTTACACCAACAACAAGACAGAAGAAAGAGAAATTAAGGAGTTGATCCCATTTACAATTGCACCCAAAACCATAAGATACTTAGGAATAAACCTAACCAAAGAGGCAAAGAATCTATACTCAGAAAACTATAAAGTACTCATGAAAGAAATGGAGGAAGACACAAAGAAATGGAAAAATGTTCCATGCTCATGGATTGGAAGAACAAATATTGTGAAAATGTCTATGCTACCTAAAGCAATCTACATGTTTAATGCAATCCCTATCAAAATCCCACCCATTTTTTTCAAAGAAATGGAACAAATAATCCTAAGATTTATATGGAACCAGAAAAGACCTTGAATACCCAGAGGAATATTAAAAAAGAAAGCCAAAGTTGGTGGCATCACAATTCCAGACTTCAAGCTCTATTAGAAAGCTGTCATTATCAAGACAGTATGGTACTGGCACAAAAACATATAGATCAAAGGAACAGAATAGACAGACCAGAAATAGACCCTCAACTCTATGGTCAACTAATCCTTGACAAAGCAGGAAAGAATGTCCAATGGAAAAAAGACAATCTCTTCAACAAATGGTGTTGGGAAAATTGGACAGCCACATGCAGAAGAATGAAACTGGACCATTTCCTTACACCACACACGAAAATATACTCAAAATGGATGAAGGACCTCAATGTGAGAAAGGAATCCATCAAAATCCTTGAGGAGTACACAGGCAGCAACCCCTTTGACCTCAGCCACAGTAACTTCTTCCTAGGAACATTGTCAAAGGCAAGGGAAGCAAGGGCAAAAATGAACTAGTGGGACTTCATCAAGATCAAAAGCTTTTGCACAGCAAAGGAAATAGTTAACAAAACCAAAAGACAACTGACAGAATGGGAGAAGATATTTGCAAATGACATATCAGATAAAGGGCTAGTATCCAAAATCTATAAAGAGCTTATCAGGGGGACGCCTGGGTGGCTCAGTTGGTTAAGCAGCTGCCTTCGGCTCAGGTCATGATCCCAGCGTCCTGGGATCGAGTCCCACATGGGGCTCCTTGCTCAGCAGGGAGCCTGCTTCTCCCTCTGCCTGCCACTGTCTGCTTGTGCTCACTCTCACTCCTCTCTCTCTCTCTCTGACAAATAAATAAATAAATAAATCTTTAAAAAAAAAAAAAGAGCTTATCAGGGGCGCCTGGGTGGCTCAGTGGGTTGAAGCCTCTGCGTTCCGCTCGGGTCATGATCTCAGGGTCCTGGGATTGAGCCCCGCATCAGGCTCTCTGCTCGCAGGTAGCCTGCTTCCTCCTCTCTCTCTGCCTGCCTCTCTGCCTACTTGTGATCTCTGTCAAATAAATAAATAAAATCTTTAAAAAAAAAAAGAGCTTATCAAACTCAACACCCAAAGAACAAATAATCCAATCAAAAAATGGGCAGAGGACATGAACAGACATTTCTGCAAAGATGGCCACAGACACATGAAGAAGTGCTCCACATCACTCAACATCAGGGAAATACAAATCAAAACCACAATGAGATACCACCTCACACCAGTTAGAATGGCTAAAATTAACAAGTCAGGAAATGACAGATGCTGGCAAGGATGTGGAGAAAGGGGAACCCTCCTACAGTGTTGGTGGGAATGCAAGCTGGTGCAACCACTCTGGAAAACAGCATGGAGATTCCTCAAAAAGTTGAAAATAGAGCTACCCTAGGACCCAACAATTGCACTACTGGGTATTTACCCTAAAGATACAAATGTAGTGATCCGAAGGGGCACATGCACCCGAATGTTTATAGCAGCAATGTCCACAATAGCCAAACTATGGAAAGAACCTACATGTCCATCAACCGATGAATGGATAAAGAAAATGTGGTATATACATATATACAATGGAATACTATGCAGCCATCAAAAGAAATGAAATCTTGCCATTTGCGATGACGTGGATGGAACTAGAGGGTATTATGCTGAGCGAAATAAGTCAATTGGAGAAAGACAACATATGATCTCCCTGATATGAGGAAGTGGAGATGCAACATGGGGGGTTTGAGGGGTAGGAAAGGAATAAATGAAACAAGATGTGATCAGGAGGGAGACAAACCATAAGAGACTCTTAATCTCACAAAACAAACTGAGGATTGCCTGGGGGAGGGGAGTAGGGAGAGGGTGGTGGGGTTATGGACATTGGGGAGGGTATGTGCTATGGTGATTGCTGTGAAGTGTGTAAGCCTGATGATTCACAGACCTGTACCCCTAGGGCTAATAATACATTATATGTTTATAAAAAATTTTAAAAATTATTAAAAAAAAGAGAAAGTCAACAAAATCAAAAATTGCTTTGAAAAGATCAATAAAATTTACAAACCCCTTGACAGACTCACTAAGGGGAAAACAAAACAAAAACAAACAAAAAAAAGTAGACATAAATAAAAATTAAAATTACAATTAAAAATAAATAAATAAATAAATAAATAAATAAATCTTTCCCATTAGCATCATCTACAAGGCAAGGATATTCCCTCCCACCACTAGTCCTTGTTAATGTAAAGGAAAGAAGACAAGCAAAGAAAACAAGTTTTGGAAGGAAGTGATAAAGCCTTCTTTGTTGACAGATGATCATCTCTGTAGAAAATCTGAAAGAACTGACAACAAAACTCCTAGAACTAATAAGCCATTACAGTAACGTAGCAGGATACAAGGCTTAAATGCAAAAGTCAATTGCTTTTCTGTATGCCAACATGAAAAAGTGTGAATTCAAATTAAAAACATAATACCATTTATATGTGCACCCCCCCCCAAAATGAAATACAAATCTAGGTACAAATCTAACAAAATATGTACAACATCTATAGGAGGGAAATTATAAAATATTGATTAAAAAATCAAATAATTAAATTACTAGAGAGATGTCTCTTGTTCATGGATAGGGTGACTCAGTATCGTCAAGATAGTAGTTCTTCCCAACTCGATCTATACACTCAGTGTAATCGTAATCAAAATCTCAGGAAGGTATTTTATGGATATTGGCAAAGCGATTCTAAAATTTACATAGAGAACGCAAAAGACTCAAATAACTAACACAGTAATTGAAGGACAAAGTTGGAGGATTGAGATTTTCTGACTCAAGACTTATTATAAAGCTACACTAATCAAGACAGCTCGGTACTCTCACACACACACACACACACACACACACACACGACAATTAAATTAATGAAATAGAAAAGAAAGCCCAGAAATAAATATGTCTAGACCAACCAGACATTTGCAGGGGGACCAAAAATGTATCTACACATGTAGAGCTTACATAAATTTAATAAAAATTAACAAATATTAACAAAAAATGTAGCATCGATCTAAATGTAAAGTGCAAAACTATAAAACTCCTGTAACAGGAGAAAATCTAGATGACCTTGGGTATAGTGATGCTTTTTTAGATACAATACCAAAATCACAATCCATAAAAGAATTAATTAGTAAGCTGGAGTTCACTGAAATTAAAAACTCCTGCTCTGTAAAATGCAATATGAAAAAAATTAGAAGACAAGCCACAGACTGGGAGAAAATATTTGCAAAAGACGTATCCAATAGAGGGCTGATTTCTAAAATATGCAAAGAATTCTTAAAATTCGACAATAAGAAAACAAAGAGCCCAATTTAAAAAGGAGCCAAAGAACTCATCAAAGATGATGTACATACGGCAAAAAAAGCATATGAAAAAGATGCTTGGCATCATATAACATTAAGAAAATGCCAAGTTGGGATGCCTCGGTGGCTCAGTCCATTAAGCTGCTGCCTTCAGCTCAGGTCATGATCTCAAGGTCCTGGGATGGAACCTCGCATCAGGTTCCTTGCTCAGCCAGGAGCCTGCTTCTCCCTTTCCCTTTGCCACTCCCTGCTTCTGCTCTCTCTCTGTCAAATAAACAAATAAACTCTTAAGGAAAAAAAAAAAAGAAAATCCAAGTTAACACAATAATGAGATACTGTTACATAGCTATTAGAAGGGCTAAAATCTGGAACACTGACACCAAATTCTGGCAAGAATGTGGAGAAAATTCCCATTTGCTAATGGGAATGCAAAATGGTACAGCCATTTTGGAAGATTATTTGGTGGTTTCTTACAAAACTAAACATCCTCTGATCATGTGATTCAGCAATTTCACTTCTTGGTATTTAGCCAAAGGAGTTAAAAACTTATGTCCATACAAAGCACACACGTAGGTGTTCATAGCAGTTTTATTCATAATTGCTAACAGCTGGAAACAATCGAGATGTCCTTCCATAGGTGAATGGATGAGTGAGTTATCAAGTCATGAAAAGACATGGAGGAAACTTAAGTTCATATTACTTAGTGAAAGAAATCAGTCTGAGAAAGAGAAACACAGCATCAGGCTGTCATTCATTTAGATTTTCTTTCTGAGGGATGCGGAACTGGACACCAAGATTGCTGGTTTGTAACCTCCTGGGGAGTTTCCCAGGTATAATCTAAAATGAGCCCCTAAACCTGGAGGGCAGGGAGACACTGAAGAAAGAGGCAGGCCTCTCCAGGTCAGTACACAGCAGTTTTAAATAGCAGAGAAACTTGCACATGAGGTTTATCTTGGGCAGCAGCAAACATTTATATAGAAGTCTTACCTGGGTTTGGTCACATATACTATGTAGGTGTTCTCAATACCACATTATTATCTTGAGGTTCTATCCCTGGAGCAGTCTCTGGGAGTGTGAAAGGCAAGTGAACCCACACTGCAAGGATGATGGGGAGGGGGAAGGAAACTCCCGTCATTCACATCCAGCCCACGAGTCAACTGGTAGTTATGTCTTCTCCACAACCTTCCCCAACATCACCAGATCTTACAATTTCATGTCCCTCTCCCACAATGGGCCTTGAGCATTCAGCAGGGGTTTTCACTGGCACAGAGGTGGCTCCTTTGGCAACTATATGGATGCATTGGAATAGGTTTCATAGCAACAATACAGGCACATGAGAAAACACAGATTAAAACAATGATTCCCCAAATCAGTGACAAATCTTTCCACTAATAGCTCCATGATCCAAACCATTGATTTATTAAGTCCCCTAAACTGGGGGTTTAGCCACTCAGGAGATTTACTCGTGTCCATATATGATTTAATAAAGATGATACATTAGTAGGCTAATCAGGTATGAAGACATACATTCTCTTTGGGTAATGTCACAGGTACCTCCTTGCAAGGAGTAACAATGTCTATGGCCATCGTCCACTTTTGGAAGACAGCTTTTCACATCAGAGGTATTTCTGTATTCAGTGAGAACAGGCTCTGTTGGCTATCATTTAAGGCTTGCTGAGTGAATCTAGTAAGGGCTCCTATATGTGCTAAAATGCACTCCAGGCCAACGGAGTGAACGAAGATCACACCCACATGATCATACTAGTCAAAGACTGTCTCCTTTAGGAATGAAGCTTTAGGAACTTGACTTGGTAGTACATACCACGCATTTTCAAGAGGAAGGCAGCACTCTCAAGCTATGGGAGGATGGGACTGGGACAGGATATGCCAGACCGGGAATCCCACCTACTTTCTTCCTTCAACGGTATGTGCTCCATTGCAAGTATAGTGCATTTTAACAGGTCCAGCTTGCAGCAGTACAATGGGATCCCAGTGGAGACTGAGTAGTTCCCCTTCATCTAGGAGTGTGAAGTAATTCATCTACCTCAGCAGGATGTCCCACTGTAAATTCCAATAGATCACTCCTTTCCCAAGTGCAGTGGGGCATGGTGTTCTCAACCATGTAGCATGTTGACCTATAATGAGAGTAGGGGCAATGGCTACTTCCCACAATTCCATACCTTTATGTTACTGGGTGCCTCAGTGGGGGTCCCCAGTCTGGCACATGTGGCAATACGTCCGACTAATTGATCACGTTCAAATGTATTAAAACCTGGGAAAGTGTTTTGGTTCTCCTAGCCAAGATGGCTTTACCTGTTAGCAATTTAATTTGCAGCCTTAATAGTCCATTTTTTTCTACCAAAACCTGCTGCTTACGATTTATAGAGGCGATGGAACAGCCATTTAATGTCATGTTCTTCTGCCCAGTTTCGCATGTTATGACTTTTGAAATGTGATCCCTGATCACTATATGTTTAGCACTGGTATTTGTATGTGGTACTCAATTCTCCAGTCCCCTAATATTGGCAACCTGGTTTGCCCAGAGGCGGGAGAACGCTTGGGTTAGGCCAGGTACAGTGTCCACACAAACCAAGACATATTTTGAAACTTCACTCAGAGGGAAGGGGCCAACATAATCAATTTGCCAGTCCCTCATCTATTGGGAACTCCCGTGGATGTCTTTGGCAATTGCTTTGGGTGTTGCTTTAAATGTACAAGACATGCTATTGTTGCATTAACCAGGTCATTGTACTTTTAAAGGAAATCTGACATCCTTGGCAATATGCCATTCTATTTGGGCACTGCAGTGACCACCTTTCTATGCATACAATCTGCTGTATCTATTGAAGGGTCAGTAGCTAGGGCTACACAAGCTGGGCATCAGCTTTCTGATTGCCAGGGGGTCTCAGTGTCTTATGAACTAGGACATAAAAAGCAGTGAGGTCTGCCTCAGGCTGTTGCAGGCAGACCCAAATGTCTTTCTACGTATCTTGACCCCATAATTTATAATCATCCACCCTTTGACTTCCCATTGTCTGAGTCATAGGGTTAATCCCTTTCAAATAGCCCACTGTCAGCACAAAGGGGTTAATGACCAGTACTCATGAATAATCACAGCCACAGCCCTCTGAGCTCAGTCAGCTATCTACTGCACTGACCGCTGTGTGGGAGGCTCTCCCTGGAGAAGCACTGTGTACAGTGCTAGATGCTGTTGCTTTATGGAGGTATCTGGGGTTTCTGCCCCCTTCCAGAGGTGGGACCACAAACCCTACAGGCACTGTGCCCAACCCATTCCTTCTAGAGTCACAGACACAACTAATTCAAATGGCAGCCCTGCTTGGGAGATGCCCAGAGCTTCAGTCTGCTTCACTGGTGGTATTGCCTTCTCAAAGGTGGCTTGTTGCTCTGAGCCCCAGTCTCATGCATGCCTCTTCTTTCCCAGGCAGCATAAGGGACAGAAGCATTGGGTCAGGTGTGGAATAAAGTCCTCCAAAACCTCAAAATCTTTACAAGGCTTGCACTTCTTTCACATTCCTAGGGGCTGGATAAACTTACACCTTATCAATAATAGCTAATGGGACAATATAGGTGTTACCCAACCAGATGACTACAAAAAACCTTATGGCAGAGCCTAGACTTTGAATTGTTTGTGGGTTCACTGTCCATCCCCCGCCTCACGGATGCTCCAGCAAAGCCTGCAGGGTATCTTGCAGCAGAGGCAAATCTTTGTATGTTAACAATATATCATCAATGTAATGGATCCATTTCACTGATATGGGGAAGGAGAACAGGGACAGGTCCCAAGCTACTACCCCAAGACATATTGTGGTGTTATGCAAATAGCCTTGGGGGAGCCCTTGAAAGGACCATCATTGTCCCTCCCACATGAAGGCAAATTGATCTTAGTTATTAGAAACCTGTACTTGTCAGTCCTTCCCATAAATGTCCTTGAAGATAAAGTACTTTTGGCAGAAACACTTTTTTGCCAAAGCATCAGAGTAAAAAGTTAACTGTCTGCAAATGACAATAGACTTAAAAAATGGCCATGGTTAAAGATCTGATGAGAGTTCAGTATAATGCAATTGACAAGGGAACTTCTATAGCAGACTATATTTTAAAAAGGCTACCCCCCTCCTTATTTTTAGTTTCTGTGGGCAGTGTTTTGACTATCTTCTGGTATGTTTACATTTCAAAGACATGATAAGATTTACAACTTCAAGGGGCAGAGAAAGAGTGCAAATCTTTCCTAGGAGTTCTGGGTAATTGCTATTTAAAATTTTCCTTTGTATTAGGGGTCAGAAGGCAGGGGGCATTTCCTCTGTTTCCCCATCAATTACCATAACATCCTCCTCTTTACCTTCATCACTTTCTCAGAGATTCCGTCTCTTGGTGTTCCAATCAGGCTGTGTCATAAGGGCCTAGAACATAATCCAAGGCATCTTTGTAAAATAGCGCACTAAGTCCTCCCCTTTATTATCTGCTCTCTCACCTTGTCTGTCACCTCAACCTAGCAGACTAGTGGACACCTGTATGTCCTCCTCTAATCTTAGCTCATCTTCTAACTTCCTGACCCAAGTGTCAGCCTGCAGTCCAGTGTTGGAGGCCAGCTGAACTGCCCCCAGCAGAGACCAGCCCCCTGCTGCAAACAGCATCTCCCCACTCTGACATGGTGCGCTGTGCACATTTCCTCCAGCAAAAACGTTAGGCTAACTGGCATTTGGGGGGCATCCCATACTCGTGAAGCGATCCATAAGCATCTAACATACAGGCCACCCCTCCCCACTAGATGTCAACAGCCAACTTGAGATATCCCCCACAGACGCCTCATTCCCAAGGCCCATTTCTTCAGTCTCCTCACTGGCTCACCAACTGCTGGTTCATAACCTTCTCAGGACCTTCCTAAGCACAATCTAAAACTGATCCCCAAATGCAGAAGGCAGGGAGTGACTGAGGAATGACTCAGGCCCCTCCAGGTTGCTAGGTGGGAGTTTTAGTAAGTTAAGGAATTTACATAGCGTAACCAATCTAACCTGAGTCTGCTAGATGAGCTGCAGGTAGAGACCACCTCAGGTGGAGTTGTCACACAAAGAAAACTTTATCTGCAGCAAATAAAGAGATCACAGGGAATAACTTTCAAAGCCATGACTCCTTGGGCAAGGGTGAGAGGGTTCTTTTTATTTACAATTTAGGTTAAATGTTCAGAAAGGGGAGCTGTGTCATCGCACGTAGAAGCGGGAATACGGTTGCACTCAAGTACTTAGAAAACATGCCTGTACATGCGCCCTATGTTAATGTTAGTGAAGCTTGTGTTCCTTCTAGACTTTAATTTTATAGTGAAGCAGAGGTAACTCTCTGACAAGAGAAAAGGGCACTGGGCATGCTCCAAGAGCTCGTATAAACTGGATGGGCTCTTAGGCTCATCATCTCTGGTAAGGAATGCAGGGTCTCGCTTACTTTTGTACCAGCACTGGGAACTTTACCCCTGATTTACTGTCCCTGAGATGGTTAGGCTATTTCCTGACCAGGTAGAGACTGTTAGTTTTTACATTCCCTTTGTTCCTTTAAAATTCCTAACTACAGAGGTTTTTGCATTTCTTTGTAATGCTGACATCCTGACCTCCTCTAAGAAGTTCTATAAGAAGCGTGCTTAGGCAAGTAGAGGTGATAGAGCATAGATCACAGGAAAGTAGCTGGGGGCCTAAAATGACTTCTCCCGTGTCATGAAAGCTAAGTCTCATCTTTCTTTTTCTGGAGACCCCTAACTCTTTCTGCTTATAATACAGGCTTATCTTGGGTAGAAGAAAGATGAATGGATCCTCACACCTGCCCGCCACATTTAAAAGTTTGTATAGAGGCCTTAACTGGGCTTAGTCATGTAGACTGTGTGTATGTTCTTAACACCACAAGGCTATGTCCTTGGCGCAGTCTCTGGGAATGGGAAAGGCAAGTGGAACCCACATTCCAAAGACAGGAGAAGGGAAGAGGGGACTCTGGTCATCTAAGTCCAGTTCGTGGGGCAACCAGTGGTCACGTCTTCTTGATGACCCTCCCCAACAGAGACACAGATCAGTGAGAAGCAGGCCAGGGCCATGCAGATCTAAGCTGAGACTTGCAGATGGGATCTCTAGGAAGCCTGCTTGCAGAGAGAGGGGCACAAAACAGACCGTGCAGAGGTAAGGAAAGAAGAGGGGAGCAAGGGAGAGAGGAGGAATAGAAGGGGGAAATGGAGAGCGAGATTGAGAGAGAAGTGGAGCTAAATACCAGGGTTCTTGGCCAATTCCTGGCGGTCATCTCTCAGCCCTCATGAAAACCCACTTTCCCTTGGACAGGTTTATTTAATCAATATTAATCAGGTGTATTATGTGCCAAGTTCTATTCTAGGGTCAGTTATACAGCAGTAGGCCCACAAGGTGCTTCCTTTCTAGTAGATTCTGTGAGATGTATCTGTTCCTTTTAACACATTTTTCTTTACTTGGTTGAGCTCAAGTGGGTTTCTGCTTCTTGCATCCAAGAGATCTCGCACTAAGATCAGGTTGGCATGCATCTTCCCATTCTGTGGATGAAGACCCAGAGCTCTGGAGAGGTAACACAAGTTTACTCAGATACAGCTGAGCTTTGAAGGCAGCTCACTGGATTTGAAGCATCTTGCATTGTTCCCATTGCCTCCCAAGAGATAAAGCCATTCACACTGCCAGAGGATTTCAGGATTCTGCACCCAGAGGTAACCCTGGGATTAATAGCAAAGATGGTGAGGGGTACATACAGAGAAAATCCTGCTCATGGCAACACACTGAGACTTTTACATAAGTTTTGGATTCTCACAACAGCCCTGCTGGAACCACAGCACAGGCTCAGCTCACTTCTATAGTTGGAAAACCCTGAATTCAGAGCCCCCAAGTAACCTGCTCAAGGTCACAGAGTTGGTGAAGAAAGAGCCAAGATGCCACCCAAGACTCCTAGTCTATGTTCTTCTCCCTATTCAACAACGACTTTAAATCTCCATCAACCATCACAGCATCTCATCATATGGCCCCATCCACTCTTTGGGCTTTTGCCACTTCTTCTCAGCCCAGTCTCCACTCACAAGCTGCTATCCAGCTTCTCAACTGTTTCCAACCCCCCAACTATCTTCACTAAACTCAGGCTTCTTCTGACCTCCCCACATTCTCTCAACACATCCTAAACCCAACATTTTATTCAGCCTCATTACCTAACTACTTCATCCAGGAGCATCCCATCTCAGTAAATGCCACCATCTCCAACATGATGACCAGGTTAAACCCTGGAATCAGCCTTTGCTTCAGAGCTCCTCCACTCCAGTAGCTACATGTCCACATCACATAAATGACCAATCCAACCACATCCACTGCTCCAACTGGTGCCTCATCCTGCCTCAACGGGATGACTGGAGTGGCCTCCACTCTGCTATCTTTGCTTCTTAAATTGTGACCCCAGGATACAGTGTATAAACTGCAGCCAGATATCTTTCCATACAGCCTCTGGATAAATGCCAGATTAGTACCAGATGCAGTAGCAACTCTAGGCTGGGGTTCTCCAAAGGCCAATCAAAGACCAGCTCAGCAGAATCACCCAGGTCTCTCGCTAAGATGTTGGTTCTCAGGCAGTGAATGTAACCCTCCAAGTTAGAGTTGCTAAGGAAGGGCCCGGGGATTGTCACTTATTGAGCTCCCAGATGAATTTTATACCCACTAACTATTGGGAACCGCTGAAAATTTTGACAGGTGAGGAGGGAGGTCCTTGGAGGGCATGGGCTGGGAGCTACCCTGGGTCCTTTTAACTGAAGAATGGAGCTAAAATCTAAGATCTGGGATGAAGTTGAAAAGTAGCTGAGGGTCAGGAGCACAGCATCAAAGAGCACTTGATGTGGGGCCTCAGGCTATGGGATCCTCCTCTGGAACCCCAAGTTATTTAGTCACAGAACAAGATAAGGATGTTTGCCTGGTATGGCTTTTGTGAGGACTAAAAACTTTGCAGTTTACCTGGCACTTAGCACAGGTGGCAAATGCCTCACAAGTGTGGGATATTATAGTAGTTAGTGATGTTTCTTCCTGAAAACATCAGTTATTTTCTGGTCGAGGGATTTCTATAACTTGAAGGCCAAATGAAGCTCCCCTTATGGAATGTTTTATCATTCCCAGGTAACATTATTTTCTTGTTATCCTCTACTCTCTCTCTCTCACACACAAACACATACACACCTGACACACATATACATATACCCACTTAACACACACAAACACCAGATTTCATTAATATTCCTGGTTATTATCCTTTTTCTATCTCTTAGTGCTGTTAACTGTCTTGGCCACAATTCTTTTGCCTCCACTCTGCGTTTTGAATAGCTCAAATCTCAACCTGTATTCTCTCTCCTCCATGAAACTTTCTAAACATTAGCCTGTGGTTTCTCCATCTAGGCAGCATCAGTACACCCTCCCCAGGACTTGGCACCAACTCTGCTCTCTCACTGGACTGGGAAGCCCCTAGAGTACAGCCTTGCCTTACTCCCTTCTAGGCTCCTAAAAGCCCAGCACCATTCTGGCCTGGAAAATGGGCTTGGCAAATGTCTGATAGGTCAATGAAGGGCTGGTATTTCTGCTTCCTTCTTTCCAACTCAATTAGGGAATAGAGAAAATCCTCTCTTCCCCTTCCCAGGGCTTCCTAACTGCTATTAACCATGAAACATAATTAGGAACTTTCTGTCTTAGTTCCAGTGAAAATAGCTTGCTGTAAGTCAGTGCTGAGTTTTAAATTAAAAAAATTATGTACTTTTAGATGAGGAGGAGTATCTCCTTATTTTTTAATCAATTTTTAAAGTATGATTTACAAATGATAAACTGTATCCATTTGAAATGTATAATTTAATGATTTTGACAGATGTAGGCATCCTGGAAATTACTGTCACAGTCAGCATGCCAAACAATTCCATCGATTCTCAAAGACTCTTCATACCCAGAAGTATATCCTATAAATGGCAGAATCAACAGAGATTCTCAGTTGTTCCCAGGTGAAAGAGGGGCAGCTGGGGCTTGTGTCCTGGTGATATTTTCAGGGCAGGAAAATGGCTAATTCGTAACAAAGCCTCAGAATACCTTTAGGCAGGTAACAGTTGTCCAAGGGAACTTTCTAAGATGACGGAAGTAATACCATATCAACACTATCCAATATGGTAGCTACTGATCACATGTAACTGTTGAGATACTGAAATGTGGTGGGTGTGACTGAGGAACTCCATATTTTATTCAATTAAATTTTAATGAATTTATATTTCAGTTTGAAAAGCAACATTTGGACAGTGGCTACCATATTGGACACCATGAGATACATAGATCAACAGCACATCTTTATAGAAGGCCTACTCTGTGCTCTGCTCTGAAGTGGAACATATAGGAAGAGGCGCCAGAGTCTCTTGAAGCTTGAGACTGCTTGAAGCAAATGAAAAAGCCAAGAGGACACAAAAAATCGTGCTAAATTGTGGTCAGGCCACAAACCAGAAAAAAAAAAATTAACAGGTGACACATCTCAGAGAAAAAGTGGGTTTTGCTCACATCACATACTGTTTAGTGTCAGTATTTGGTTTCAGATCTAAATGTCTTCACTCCCAGCCCTAATCTGATACACAAAGAACTGTGGACTAGAGACTGGGAAGGGCTTTGGGGCAACTTTAATGCATAGGAATGTCCCACGCTTTAAGAGAAGATGAAGAACCACAGTATTTGCTCCTATGCTCCTGCCCTGATCTCAGCCCAGGAAATTCGTTTCCATACAAAAATAGCCTTAGGAGTTATCATACCACGCTTTTAAACATATTAACATTAAAAGTCACAAAGATCTCTAGAACTTTTTAACATTGCAAACTAAAACTCCATGCAAATGTAACAAAAAATGTACGCTTAAAAATGGTTAAGAAGGTAAATTTTGTATTATGTGTTTTGTTTTTTATCACAATAAAAAAAGTCTCTCTGTGCTTACCTTCCAGACTTCTGCATGCACTCTTGACTCAGTGCCCCCTGTGCCACAGGAACTAGCACCATTGCACAACCCTGAAACTGGTGCAGCCAGGGGCTCCCAGAACCAGTACGAGACCTTACACTTCCATGAACCCTACTCAGCTTGTACCATTGTAACAATTCATAGGTAAATGTCCTTCCCCACCAAAGCCAATCTGTTTAGACTAAGAGGTGACTCCTTCAAATGTGCAGACATCGATGCAAGACTACATGAACATAAAAAATCATAGAAACATGACACCACTAAAGGAACAAAAAAGTTTTTGAGTTTGATACCAAAGGAATGGAATCTATAAATAATCTGACAAAAAATTTAAAATAATTGCTTTTTTAAAAAGTTCATCTCCAGAGAATGAGAAGACAAACAAACTGGGAGGATATATTTGCAAAAGACACATCTGATAAAGGTCTGTTACTTAAAATAACAAATAACTCAAAGTTCAACAATAAAAAAAAAAAAACCCAATTTTAAAAATGAGCCAAGGACCGGGGCGCCTGGGTGGCTCAGCGGGTTAAAGCCTCTGCCTTCGGCTCAGGTCATGATCCCAGGGTCCTGGGATCCAGCCCCGGCATCGCGCTCTCTGCTCAGCAGGGAGCCTGCTTCCTCCTCTCTCTCTGCCTGCCTCTCTGCCTACTTGTGATTTCTGTCTGTCAAATAAATAAATAAAATCTTTAAAAAAAAAAAAATGAGCCAAGGACCTTAGCAGACACCTCACCAAAGAAGAGATACAGACGACAAATAAGCATATAAAAAGGCGCTTCACATCATATGTCATCTGGAAAACAAATTAACAGGCAATGAAATACTACTACACACTGATTAGAATGGCCAAAATTTGGAATACTGACAATACCAAATACTAGTGAGAATGAGGAACAATAGGAACTTTCTTACACTGGTGGTGGGAATACAAAATGGCCCTGCCACTTTGGAAGATAGTTTGATGATTTCTTATAAAACTAAACATACTCTTATTATATGATCCAGCCCTTGTGGTCCTCAGTTTATTTACCCAAATAGGTTGAAAATGTATGTCTACACAAAAGCCCACACACAGATGTTTATGTCAGATTTATTTATAATTGCCAAGACTTGAAAACAACCCAGATGTCCCTCAATAAGTGAATGGATATACAAATGGCTGTACATCCAGACAATGAAATATTATTCAGCACTAAAAAGAAATGAACTATTAAGCTATGGAGAAACATGGAGGAAACTTAAATGTATATTACTAAGTGAAAGAAGCCAACCTGAGAAGTTGTAATGTATAACTACACTGGGAAACTATATATAACATTCTGGAAATGGAAAAACTATGGAGACAATAAAAAAATCAGTGGTTGCCAGGGGTTAGAAGTGGGGAGAGGAAGAAGGTGAATAGATAGAGAACAGAGGATTTTTAGGGAAATGAAAATACTCTGTATGGATGTTTATATGCTATTAAATATTTAGCCAAATCCTTTGAATGAATGTAAACACCAAACATGAAACTTAAGGTAAACTATGGACACTGAGTGATTATAGTGTGTCAATGTAGGTTCATCTTTGGTACCAAATGGACCATTCTGATGAGTGATTTCTATAATGGGGAATGCTATGCATATATGGGACAAGGGTTATATGGGAACTCTCTTTACCTTCTTCTAATTTTGTTGTGAAATTAAAACTGGTCTAAAAAAATTAAGTTTAAAAAAAAGAAAAAGAAGCCCATGGGTTGAGAAAACATAGATATGCAAATAAATGAGATCAGGAAACTATACATGAAAACAATGAGAAGTTCAACAAAGAGATAGAGATCATAAAAAAAAGGAGCCAAACAGAAACTCTGAGTTGAAGAATCCAACGAATGAAATGAAAAATGCAATGAGGAACATCAAAGCAGACTTGACCAAGCAGAAGAGAGAATCAAGAAAGTCAAAGATAGCTGAAATTTCCAGAGGAGAAAAAATATATATAAAAGATTTAAAAAAGGCTAAGGGATATAAGAGGTACCCTTAGATGAACCAATACACATTATGAAGTTACCAGAAAGAGAAAAGAACTAAAAAGCAGCAGAAAGCTTTTAAAAGAAAGAATAACTGAAAACTTCCCAAATCTGCGGAAGAAAATGGATATTCTGATTCATGAAGTCTATAAGATTCTAAATGGGATGAGTATAAAGAGGTCTACACTGAGACACAGCATACGTAATTGTCAGAAGTTAAAGACAAAGAGAATTTTGGAAGGCAAGGTAAAAGTGATCCACCAAATATAAGGGAATCCCATAATCAGTGGATTCCTCAGGAGAAACCTACTTGGCTGAAGAACGTTGGAGGATATATTCAAAGTACTGAAAGACAAAACTGTCAACAGAGAATACTACACTATTCTTTAAAAATGAATGAGAGATAAAGCCTTTCCAGACAAACACAGACTGAGGGAGTTCATAATCACTAGGCCTTTCTTAAAAGAAACACCCAAGGCATTTCTTCAAATTGAAACAAAAATATGAAATCATAAATCTCCCTGGGTAAAGGTGACTATACAGACAAATACAGGATAATGTAACACTGTGATGGTGGCATGTAAGTTACTTTTTAACCTTAATATAAAGCTAAAAGAAAAAAATGTCTTAACTGATACACAATACAAAAAGAAGTAAACTTTAAAAAAAAAAGAAGTGAGGTTTTTTAGATCAAGCAATGTGGGAAGTGAGGATGAAAGTGTAGTTTTGGGATGTGATTGAAATTAAGTTGTTATCAACTTAAAATAGGTCGTTATAGCCACAAGATACTTTACACAATCTTCAAGATAACCACAAAGGAAAAAAAAAAAACCCAAAATGCACAAATGATAAAGAGAAAATAATCAAAGTACATCACTACAGAAAAAGAAAAATATATATATATAAAATCACAAAGAGTGATAACAAGAGAGGAATACAGCAACAACTGCAAGAGACAATTAACAAAATGGCAGTAGTAATTCCTTATCTATAAATAATTACTTTAAGTGTAAATGGAGTAAACTATCCAATCAAAAGGTATAGAGTCACTTAATGGATTTAAAAAAAAAAAAAAACACAACAAAAACTGACATATCCAGCCACATGCTGTTACAAGTGAATCACTTTAGATTTAAGAGCACACATAGGATTAGGGGTACATGGATGGCTCAGTCAGTTGGGCATTACACTCTTGATTTCAGCTTGGGTCATGATCTTAGGGTCTTGGGATCAAGCTCCACCTTGGGCTCTGTGTTGAATGTGCAGTTTTCTTGACATCATCTCTCACTCTTTCCCCCTCGGTCCCTCCCCCCACTCATGCCCTCTAAACAAACAAACAAACAAACAAACAAAATTACATAGGATGAAAGTGAAGAGGTGAAAAAAATATTGCATGCAAGTAATAACCAAAAGAAAGAGGTAGGGGGTTATAGTTATATCAGGCAAATAGACTTTAAATCCAAAACTGTCTCTAGCTACAAAGAAGGTCATATATAATGAGAAAAGGGTCAATTCAACAGGAATAAATAATAATTATAAATATATACACACTGAACATCAGAGTACCTGAAATGTAAAGCAAACAATGACAAGTCAGAAAGAAGAAAATAACAGCAATACGATAACAGTAGGAGAGTTTAATACTCCACTTTTAATAATGGACAGAATATCCACACAGACAATCAGTGAAACAACTGACCAACCCTAATGAACACATACATCATTTCCACCCCACAGAAGAATACACATTCTTCTCAAGCATACAACAGAAGATTCTCCAGGAAACAATGTGTGATAGCTCACAAAACAAATCTTAACAGATTCAAGAAAACTGAAAACATTCCAAATACCTTTTCTGAGCACAGTGGAAAGAAGCTATAAATTTAAAAAAAGAGAGTTGAGTCAAAGAGATAAAACGACAATTTAAAATATATCTCAGGACAAATGAAAACACAACATACCAAAACACATGGGATAGGATACAGTAAAAGCAGTACTACTAAGAAGAGAGTTTATAGTGATAAATGCCTACATTAAAAAAAGAAGAAATATCTCACATAAATAACACTACACTTAAAGGAATCAGGAAAAAAAAAAAAAAAGAACAAATCAAGTCCAATGTTAGTAGAAGGAAGGAAGGAAGAAATATTAAAGCAGAAATAATAGAGAATAGAAAAACAATAGAAAAAAAAAACAAAACAAAATAAAACTTAGAGTTGACTTCTGAAAAAAATCACCAAAACTGGAATTGCTTTAATAGAGGAAGAAAAAGGGGAGAACACGGAACTAAATAAAATCAGAAATTAAAGAGGAGATATTATAACACATGCTTCAGATATAAAAAGGATCATAAGAGACTATCATGAACAATAAAGTTCCAACAAATTGTATAACCTAGAATAAATGGATAAATACCTAGAAATATATACCCTACCAAAACTGGATTAAGGGGAAATAGAAAGCATGAATAGGCAAATAACAAATGAGGAGATACAAGCAGTATATAAAAACTTCTAAGAAACAAAAGCACAGTAGTAGATGGCTTCACAAGTGAATTCTATCAAATATTCAAAGAAGCACTAATAACAATCTTTCCTGAACTCTTGCAAAAATCCAAAGGGAAGACACTTCTAAACTCATATTATGAGGCCAATATCACACTGATACCAAAGCCAGACAAATACACCACAAAAGAAAACTATAGGCCAGTATCTCTGGAAAACATAGATGCAAAAGTCCTCAGTAAAATACTACACACCAAATTCAACAGGACATTGAAAGCGTTATATTCTATGACTAAGTGGGATTTATCCCTGGGATGCAAGAATGCCTCCACATATGCAAATCAATCAATCTGACCCACCATATGATGATAATGAAAGGTAAAAATGACACGGTCATCTCAATATATGCAGAAAAATCATTCAGCGAAATTCAACATCTATTATGTTGAAAACTCTCAATAAAATAGGCATATTTTATACAATAAAAGCCAATATGAAAAGCCCACAGCTAATGTCATAATCAATGTAGAAAAACTGTTAAGTCTTTCCTCTAAGATCTGGTACAAGAAGGGATGTCTACTCTTGCCACTTCTTTTTAACATAGTACCAGAAATCCTAGCCAGAGTAATTTGGTAAGAAAAAGAGAAAAAAATCATCCAAATTAGAAAAGAAGTAAAATGATCTCTGTTCGCAAATGACATGATCATATATATGGAGAACCAAGACATCAAAAAGTTGTTAGAACTAATAAATGAATTCAGTAAAGTTACAGGATACAAAACCAGCAGACAAAAACCAACAGTGTTTCTATACAGGAACAATAAACTATCTAAAAAGGAGATTAAGGGGCGCCTGTGTGGCTCAGTGGGTTAAGACTCTGCCTTCGGCTGGGGTCATGATCACAGAGTCCTGGGATCGAGCCCCGTGTCAGGCTCTCTGCTCAGCAGGGAGCCTGCTTCCCCCCTCTGCCTACTTGTGATCTCTCTCTCTGTCAAATAAATAAATAAAATCTTAAAAAAAAATAAAAAAGAGATTAAGAAACAAATTCCATTTATAAGAGCATAGGAAAAATAAAATACTTGGAAACTAACTTAACCAAAGAGGTAAAAGATTTGTACACTAGAAATTATAAAATATTGATAAAACTAATAGAGACACAGATAAAACAACAGCAGAAGCATTTCATGTCCATGAACTGGAAGAGTTAAAATTAAGATGTCTATACTGCCCAAACTGATATACAGATTAGTGTAGTCCCTATCAAAATCTCAGTGGTACTCCTTACAGAAAACAACAAAAATCTTAAAGTTTATATGGAACCACAAAAGAATCAGAATAACTAAAGCAATCTTAAGAAAGAACAAAACTCTTGCATTACACTTCCTGATTTCAAAATATATTACAAAGGAATGATAATCAAAACATACAGTGTTCTGAAGTATGGTATAAGCCTGAAAATAGACATGGACAATGGAATAGAATAGAAAGCTGCAGAAGAAACCATGCATGTATGGTCAACTGATCTTCAACAAGGTGCCAAGAACACACAACGGGGAAAAGTTTCTTCAATAAACAGAATGGAAAAAGTGCATATCCATATGCACAGGAATTAAATTGGACCCTTATCTCTTATCATAAACAAAAATAAACTCAAAATGAAATAAAAAAAATTAAACATAAGACTTGAAACTGTAAAGCTACTAGAAGAAAACATAGGGGTAAGTCCCTTGTTACCAGTCTTGGCAATGATTTGTTTTGGCTATTACCAAAAAGACAAAAAAATAACGTGGGAAAGGATGTGGAGAAAATGGAACCACATATACTGTTCTTGGGAATGTAGATTAGTACAGCCACTATGGACCATTATGAGGTGTTTTAAAAAAATAAAAGAGAACTACTATATGCCCCAGAGAGGCTACTTCTGGGTATATCCAAAGGAAACAATATCTGTATCTCAAAGAGTTAACTACACTCCCATGTTCATTGTCGAATTATTCATACTAGCCAAGACTTGGAAACCACCTAACTGTCCATTGATGGATAGTGGATGAAGAAATGTGAGATATATACATACATTTGTCTTTAAAAAAGGGAAATCCTGCCATTTGTGACAGTAGGAATTAACTTAGTAGACATTACATCATGTGAAATAAGCCAGACACAGAAAGACAAATGCTGCATGATTTTACTCATATGCAAAATATAAGATAATTGAGCTCATAGAAGCAGAGTAGAATGTTGGGTGTCAAGGGCTAAGGGAGGGGGAAATGTAGACCTAGTGGTTGAAGAGTACAGGGTTTCAGTTATGCAAGAAGATTAAGTTCTGGAAATCTAAGTTCTATTCATGTGACTGTAGTTAACAATGTTGCTCATTTGAAACTGGTGGAAAGAATAGACCTTGAGTTCTCACCACACATAAGTGGAAGGCAAGTGGTAACTCTATAAGGTGATAGCTTTGTTAATTAACTTCAGTGTGGTGATTATTTTACAATGAATATGTAATCAAAACATTGAGTGGTATACCTTAAATATGTACAATTTTCATTTGTCAATTGTACCTCAATAAAGCTGAAAGAAGTTAAACATAAAAAAGAAAATAACTGCTTGGGTCTCTAAAGGAAATTAAAAGGGCACTCAGGTGGCTTGGTCTGCTAAGTGTCTGATTCTTGATCTTGGCTCACGGTGTGAATTTGAGCCCTGAGTTAGGCTCAAAAAAAAAAGGGGGGGGGGAATTATAGAAATCCTGAACTGTTTAACACAAGCAATGAAAGATGAGATGATAGAACAAAAACAAAAAACAAAAAATAAAAAACAAAAAACAAAAACCAACCAAAAATGAAGAGAACTGGCAAAAGAAAGGCAAGGAATTAAGGGAACTATGTCCCATTTTGAGGACTTAAAATAGCATAGGAAGCAGTGAAAAGAGAATTAAAGAAAAAAAAAATCCATAATGTAGAGGACAGACTTGAAAAAAAAAATCATAAAGAAATAAAGTGGAAAGTTCAATGAAAAAAAGAAAATGATGGGTGTGGATGTTGGACAAAAGCAATGGAGAGCCAATGTATAAGCAGGATTCCTGAAGAAAACAACAAAACCACTGGAAAAAAAATTCAAATATGTTACCCTGACATTAGCTTTCTATCTAAAAAACACTAAAACTGGCTTTAAAAATTACAATAATAATTACATATCCTCTTGAGGAAATGGGAGTTCTATAAAAGCTGCTCAGCAGAAGAATTGTCACCTATGCTCATGGTACTGATGTCCTGCCTCAGGGCCGCTGTCTTAGTCTCGACTGGGCCTCATTGAAATATTTTCAAACAGCTTTTCATCCTTCTGTTTCCAGGTTTAATGTCAAATTCTCTGAGGCCTTTTCTAACCTTCTTCTATAAAATATATCTTTGAAGTACTATCACCTTACCATAATTATTTGTTTCTTGACAATTATGCTTGCTTTTCCTTTTAAACTTTCAAAAAGTCTTTTTTTAATTATCTATAACTTACTGCTGGAATTTAAACTTCGAGAGGAACCCTGTTAGTCTCATTCATCACTTTGCTCCTAGCATCTACTATAATGAAGGGCACATAGTAAATAGTTAATAAATGTGTTGAATGGATGAATAAAAACCTTTTTTTAATAAAAACATTTTTAAACCAAATGAAAAAAATAATCACTTCCTGCTGAAGGATGATTTTTCTTTTTATCTGCATCAGAATTTTTTGAGATTGAACTCATGTGTTGCTAAAGGTAAACTAAAAAGCCCAACTAAATAAAAGATTATTAACACACACACACACACACACACACACACACACACACACACTCCAGGTAGTCACAGGCTGTGGCCCCTAGGTCAGCATGAGACAATCTGACTGCTGGTCCAGATGTCAGGTCCAGTCCTTGCTTCACCCCTGCTATCATATCTCTGACTCAGTTTCCTCCCAGAAAAATAAAAGCCCTTCCCTCCTAAGACTGTAGGAAGTAGGAAGGACTAATAGAGCAAGTGTACATAAAGCACTTAATACTGTGCCTGGTACAGAGTAAAAAGTAACATGTATCAAACACTTGCTACATTCCAGTCACTGCATTAAGCTCTTTATAGGAATCACAACAATCCTGTGAGGAGGTGGATGCTATTATCTCCAATTTAATGATGACGAAACTGAGACCTGTAAATGGTTCCCTGCTGAGAAGTAGCTGTGTATGGATTCAGACTTGAGCACTCAGACTTCAGTGTTTTGTTCTTATTTTTTTGAAGTTTTTATTTTAATTTGGTTGGTTTACATGTAGTGTTAGGTTAGTTTCAGGGGTACAGTACATTGATTCAGCAGTCCCTTCTATCACCCAGGGCTCATCACAAGTGTCAGTGTCTTGCTTTTACACACTATGGTGGGTGACCGTATTAGTTTGCTGGGGTTGCTGTAACAATGTACCACAAACTAGGCAGCTTAAATGTATAGCCTCATGGTTCTGGAAGTCAGAAGTCTGAGATCAAGGTGTCCCAAGGACTGGCTTCTTCTTCTTCTTCTTTTTTTTTTTTTTAAGATTTTATTTATTTATTTGACAGACAGATCACAAGTAGGCAGAGAGGCAGGCAGAGAGAGAGAAGGGAGGAAGCAGGCTCCCTGCTGAGCAGAGAGCCCAATGCGGGGCTCGATCCCAGGACCCTGGGATCATGACCTGAGCCGAAGACAGAGGCTTTAACCCACTGAGCCACCCAGGTGCCCCAAGGACTGGCTTCTTCTGAGAGCTGTGAGGGAAGGATTTATTCCAGACCTCTTTCTTTGGCTCAGAGATGGCCAGCTTCTTGAATCTTCACATTGTCTTTCCTCTGTGCATGTCTGTGTCCGGATTTCTTTCTAATAAGCACACTTGGATTGGATTAGGGACCACCCTAATGACTTCATTTTAACTTAATTACCTCTATAAAACCGTATCTCCAACTAACACATTCTAAGGTACTAGGGCTTAGGATTTCAACATGTAAGTTGGTAGGGACACAGTTAACCCATAATCATGCTTTACATAGGAGGAGTGCAACACACATGAATTCCATTTAGGAATGAGCCGCATGGTTCAGCATAGCAGTGAGGTCTGTGTGTGACAGGCTTGAGGAAGCTACAAAAGGCAGACAAAAGGTGCAGACAGACGGACTGAAACTCCCCATGTGAGGGCTGGGAAGCCTCCGCACGAGGCACGACCCACTGGATGACTACATCAGGAAGGCTGCCTGCGGGAAGTAAATTTAGCACAAGTCCTGTGTTTTGGGGTCCTGGGTGGATGATCAGGGTTTCAATAGGATTTTTGGAAAATATGCTCATATCTTGGAAAGGCCGCTGGGTTTGTTTTAATCACTTCTCAAAGCTATGGTAGACATTCACAGCTCAGGATCCCCAATTTAGCCTAATAAAAAAAAGTAATTACATCATATTAAAGATAATTTGATTGTTACTGAGATGCTAATTGAGTTGAAATGCTTATTGTAACAGACACATCAGATTGGCAAGGAGGAAGCTCAGCTTAAATGCAAACAGTGTTGATAGTAGAATTAAAAGATTGTCAAAGCAGTTAATCCAATAGTAATTATTTTCTGAACATAAATTCCTGAGTAGTGAGGATACAATTATATCTACAAACAGTCATAAGAAAATAATTACTCCACACTCCACCTGAAGCAATAGTCCATAAAAGCCCTGATGATGCCCTCTGTGAGAAGCGTGGCCCTTCCCCCCATCAGACTTATGGCAGGCACCCAGGTATTTCCAAGAAAGGAAGGTATATATCCAAAACCACCTCCAAAGGCCAAGAGAACAGTGAGACCAAAGAAAAAGGCCAATTAAGGGGACAGAACTGGCTGTAAGACAAATAGGTCTCCTCAACCCCACCTCCCTTGAAATCTGCTTTTATAGTGCTGGAGGCTGGGCAGTACGTGTGGGGCCACCCAGAAAGAGTTGTGTGTCACAGAACAGGTATGTGTCATAGCCAGGGAAGGACAAGGCCATTATGCTCCAAGGGTACACTTGAGGGTGTGGTTACACAAAAGGAAAGACCTATGCTGGTAAGGGGGCTGTGTGTGTCTTGTGGGGGTAAGTGGGGGGATACTGTGCTCAAAAAGGTTTCAGGTCACAGAACAGTCATCATGGGTCCAAGATGGCATTAGTTTGGTTCACACAAATACTGAGAAAATCTCTGAGAACCTTAGCACTCTCTGGACCACACTGTCTTAGGAAGCTCTTTGCAGAGGGCCAACCCTTCTTCCCACCAGACACCACCAGGCCTACAGTAAACACAACCACTCCCAGCAGTGCCTAAGCCCCCAGAAGACTTGTATCTTCCATTCCCAGACTGTCATGTCCCATTCTTCCTGCTTACCTTTTTGATAACCACAACACATCCAGCTCTCTATTTTCTCCCTTTGCCACTCTTGGACTAACAGCCTTCCCTTACTGTCCAGCCCATGGTCCACCACACTGACCATTTCTTGGGAATCCTTGCATTCCTGTCAAACCCAACTAGCCAAACCCTAGACTTGAGTCAATTAAATTCTCTGAGTGGTATTAGGGAAACCTCACACCCAACCCTGTTGAGCAGTCCAGGAATCTTGTTATTTCCCTGTATTAGGTTCTCCAGAGAAACAGAACCAATAGGAGATTACATATATTATATATCACAGGTATATGATTTATTATAAAGTATTGGTTCACATGATTAATAAGGAGGATCTGGGAAGGCCAGCAATGCAGTTTGAAGGCAGAAGATCAATGTCACAGCTAAATAGTGAAAAAGGGAGCAAATTCAGTATTTGTCTTTTTGTTCTCTTTATTGGGTCCATGGTCAAAGGAGCGAGACTGATACAAAGTGAAGGTCAAGCAAAGCTTTATTTCTCGCCAAGCATGGAGAATCAAACTGACTGGCCAGGGCCATCTCTTGCGAAGAGGTGACCCCTCCCTGCCTTACAGACTAAGTTTTATAGAGCAAAGGCCTTGTGGTTGGGCCTGGCCACACACAGGTGGCCAATGAGATTGTAACACACAAAGAAAGCTGCACAGTCATGCTAGGTCACACATAAGTGACCAACTGAATTACAATTTACCCTATAGTAGACATTTGAACTAGCCTATCACCTTGGTGAGAATTGGTGCCCAAAAGGCGGGGCCCACACTCCTTGGTAGCTAGGGAGACAGTATGCATGCTCTACTGATCAGATGTCTCTACCTAACCCGACTCTTCCCTGCATTTGGGCTGTTATCTCTACCTGACCTGACCCACCCTTGTATTTGGGCTTTGTTACCTGGGACCGGTTTCCCGGGCTTGCTTTTAAATAAGTTCCCCGGGGGGGGGGGGGGGGGGCGGGTCAATTTAAGTTTTACTGCATAAACAACAAAATGGCTGTTCAACCAAGGTAGGGCCGCTCTGGCTAAATAAGCCCTTACACCCCCACCCCTGGGTGGGACATGTTGTGACATTCTTTAGGAATCTCCCAACTATCTTAATAGCTTGCTAAAAAGGGCAAAACAACCTTAGCACTGGCATGGCCTCTGGTATCCAGTATCTTGTAGGTCCTCTTTGGCGCATGAAAGTTCTATTAAAGCCTCCCTTTTCCTTACTTCCAGCACCCCCATGGTACATAACCTGTCACCCCTCACAACTGGGCCAGCAGCTCTTCCGAGCCCTGGGTCTTGTCCCCATGCTTTAATAAACCACCATTTTGTACCAAAGATGTCTCAAAAATTCTTTCTTGGCCGTCAGCTCCGGACCTCACCCCACTGAACCTCACTTATATTCTAAAACTTCATCACTTCCATGTCACAGATAAGGCACAAAGGAGAGCAGAGAGGAGGAGGAGGAAAAACCCTCAGTAAGCATATTCCTGGCGGCAGTGGACACTTGTAAGAGCATTTCCTTTCCTTCTTCACTCTAAAGGGTGTGAAATAACCATTTGTGCTGTGACAGATATGACTTCTGTAGTTGTGTTTTATTGCGTCTGCTGCAATATATATGTTGAAGTTCTAATTCCCAGTGTAAGCAGAAGGATTTAGGGGTCTCTAGAAAAATAAAGATGAGACAGTTTTTGTGACATAGGAGAAGTCATATAGGCTCTGGGCTATTTTCCTGTGATAGACGCCTAATCAGCTCTACTTGCCCAAACACACTGCTGCCAAACTTCCGGGGAGGTGTCAGAGTTACAGGAATGCAAAAACCTCAGGAGTTAAGGATTTTAAGGAAACAAAGGGAATGTGAAAACCAAAGGTCTCTACAAGACCAGGAAAGGTAATGAGCCCAATATCCCGACCAGTTTGTACCAGCTCTCTGAACTCGTTCACAGCCTCTTCCCCTTGCTTCATTTTAATGTTAAAAGTCTCCACCTTGAGAGGAGCACAAGCCTCATTAACATAAACTAGGAGGCCTGTATGGGCGTGTTTTCTAAGAACATCTGTGAAAACTTATGCCCACCTTTATATGCAATAACAAAGATTCCCCTTTCTGAGTATTTATCCTAAAACCTAAACAAAAACTACCCTCTCACCTCTGCTTGGGGAATCAAGGGTTTGGAAGTTATTCCTTGTGATCTCTTTGTTTGCTGCAAATAAAGTTTCCTTTGTGTGACAACTCCACCTGGGGTAGATTCTGTCTGTAATTTACAAGCAGTGGACTCACGTTAGTTCACTTACAACAGCACCTCTGAATGTGTAATTGTTATGATGAGGGAGCAGGAGGCTGACTGAGGACAAAGCAAAAGCTGGCACCTTGCACCCCCTCTCCACCCGCTCCCCTCGGTAATATGTGTGACATTCCTCAGGCACCCCTGACCGCCATAAACGAGAAACAAATAGTTAACTTGCAGAGATCACAATCCTGCAAGACAGGAATCTCCCAACTATCTTGATGTCAATGGCTTGCCAAAAGACAACATTGATCAAGCATCAGGGCCTCCTGTATCACTGCACCTTGTAGGCCCTCTTTAGCATATGAAAGCTCCGTTGAAACCTCCCTTTCCCTCACCTTCCCCCAGCTGCAGGGTACACAGTCTGCCATCCCTCACAACCCGGGGCAGCAGCTCTCTCTGCCCACGGGTCCTGTCCCCGTGCTTTAATAAACCACCATTTTGCACCAAAGATGTCTCAAGAATTCTTGGTCATCGGCTCCGGACCTCAGCCCACCGAACTTCACCTAGGTTCTAGAACTTCATCAGTTATGCCCCAATAACGGGTCCGTGATTAAAGGAGCGAGACTGATATAAAGCGAAGGTCAAGCAAAGCTTTATTTCGTGCCAAGCATCAAGAATCTAACAGAACGTTCAGGGACACACCTCTTACAAGACAGGGCGACCCTTCTCTGTTTCAGACTAGCTTTTAAGGGCAAAGGCCATGTGGTCGGGCCTGGCCACACACAGGTGGCCAATGAGATTTTAAAACACACAGGAAACTCCACAGTGATGCTAGGTGACCAACTGAATTACAATTTACCCTAGTAGACATTTGAACCAGCCTATTACACCTTGATTAGGATTGGTGCCAAAAAGACTCCCAAAGGGCAGGGGCCCATACTCCTTGGCAGCTAGGGAGACAGTATGCAACCCCCCACTGATCGATGTCTCCACCAGGCCTGACCCACCCTTGTATCTGGGCTTTGTTACTGGAGCTGGTTTCCGGGACTTGTTTTTAAGTAAATCCCCTGGGGGAAGGGGAGCAGAGACAGTTTAAGGGTTAAACAACAAGGTTTATGTTTAACCTCAATGAAAGCCTCTTGCTAAAATATAAAAATATAAAATAGGTCCTTACGTAATCAGTTCAGATATAGCCATACTGGAGTAGGAGTGATGAAGTTCTAGAATATAAGTGAGGTTCAGTGGGGTGTGGTCCGGAGCCGATGACCAAGAAAGAATTCTTGAGACATCTTTGGTGCAAAATGGTGGTTTATTAAAGCATGGGGACAGGACCTGGGGGCAGAAAAGAGATGCTGCCCCAGTTGTGAGGGGTGGCAGGTTATGTACCATGGGGGTGGGGGAGGTGAGGAAAAGGGAGGCTTCAGTAGAACTTTCATATGCTAAAGAGGACCTACAAGAGACTGGATACTAGGATACCAGAGGCCTTGCCATTGCCAAGATCGTTTTGCCCTTTTTAGCAACCTATTAAGATAGTTGTGATGGGGGCGCCTGGGTGGCTCAATGGGTTAAGGCCACTGCCCTCGGCTCAGGTCATGATCCCAGGGTCCTGGGATCGGGCCCCGCATCAGACTCCCTGCTCAGCGGGAAGCCTGCTTCTCCCTCTCCTGCTCGCCCTGCTTGTGTTCCTTCTCTCTCTGTCTCTCTCTCTGTCAAATAAATAAATAAAATCTTTAAAAAAAAAAAAAAGTTGTGATGAAGTTCTAGAACCTAGGTGAGGTTCGGTGGGCTGAGGTCCGGAGCCGATGACCAAGAATTCTTGAGACATCTTTGGTGCAAAATGGTGGTTTATTAAAGCACGGGGACAGGACCCGTGGGCAGAGAGAGCTGCTGCCCTGGGTTGTGAGGGATGGCAGACTGTGTACCCTGCAGCTGGGGGAAGGTGAGGGAAAGGGAGGTTTCAACGGAGCTTTCATATGCTAAAGAGGGCCTACAAGGTGCAGTGATACAGGAGGCCCTGATGCTTGATCAATGTTGTCTTTTGGCAAGCCATTGACATCAAGATAGTTGGGAGATTCCTGTCTTGCAGGATTGTGATCTCTGCAAGTTAACTATTTATGGCGGTCAGGGGTGCCTGAGGAATGTCACACATATTACCGAGGGGAGCGGGTGGAGAGGGGGTGCAAGTTGCCAGCTTTTGCTTTGTCCTCAGTCAGCCTCCAGGCTCCCTCATCAGTTGGGAGATTCCTAAAGAATGTCACATATGTCCCACCCAGGAGTGGAGGTGGGAGGAAGTTGCAAGGTGTCAGCCTTTTGCTTTGTCCTCAGCCAGCCTTCTGTTCCCTCATCACTCCCCCCCCCCCGCCCCGCCGAACAATTTTGACCCTTAAATCTTTAAGGTTGTTTTAGAAGGAAGGTCTCAGCTTCTGTAACTTCTTCCTGCTGAACAGCGGTGTAGAGATGTCCCTACCTATGGGTCAGTACTGGCCAGCTGGGAAATGTATAGGGGAGTTGTGAAAGGCAGCAGCAGCTGAGTCCAGGGGAGACTGCTCAGGTGATATTTCCAAGTGGAAATGATCTGTGGAAGTTATGGGCAGTGAAGGATCGACACCAGGTGAGGAGACATGGCAGAAACAGCAAAACATGTTTAGTCTAACAAAAAGAAAATGAAGCTCAAATAAGGTTTTTTTCTAGTTGACAAAAACCCTTTTCTAGTCCAGCAGTTTAATCAATCATTAAAGGAGAGAGGTACTGTTTAAAGTGCTAACTTGAGGGGCACCTGGGTGGCTCAGTGGGTTAAAGCCTCTGCCTTCGGCTCAGGTCATGATCTCAGGGTCCTAGGATCAAGCCCCACATTGGGCTCTCTGCTCAGCGGGGAGCCTGCCTCCTCCCCTCTCTGCCTGTCTCTCTGCCTACTTGTGATCTCTGTCAGTCAAACAAATAAATAAAATCTTTAAAAAAAAAAAGTGCTAACTTGAGTATGTCAGAACCCAAATAGTATTTTGTGATCATCTGGAACATAAACAATATTTTGTTTCTGTGATAGCACAACTTCTACCTTGTGTAGCAGTTAAAACATCCAATGCCATTCTATTTAGTAAAGCTGCTTTACACATTTGTATCACCATAGCATTTTCACAGAGAAATGCTACTTCGAGGGTCATTTAGGGCTGACCATGTACTTAAGAGCTTCCACGTGCCAAACATCCTCCAGTTCCAAAGGGGGAACAAAGTGGATGTTAGCTGGCTATACCAATGAGACAGAACAAGTTCACCACTGTTTTAAGTTCTGGAAGGCTGGCCAGGTTAGTAATGCTTTTAATAATGCATCCATGATTCCAGGCAAAACCCAGAGTACAGTGGCCTATCCTGCCCGGGGGAAGCCATGGGCACAAGTTAGTCATATAACCATTGGGTCCTGTTAGGAGACAGTCCTCGAATTCTGGGTTTCTTTTAACTGCAATCAAAATACCAAGGGTTATTTAGTTTTGGAGGGCATTTTTTAAAATGTGTAATAAAAGGCAGTCAATTGTTACTTTGTAGGGACCAAGGGAGTCCAAACCTAGGGACAGTTTTTTTTCATGAAGTTTTTTGTCAACTCCCCGGCCTTTTGCCCAAATTAGTGGCCTGATATAAACCCTATATTACTTTCATTGGTTCCTAAGGTCATATCCTTTGACGTCCTTTGAAGTGAATTATAGCTATCTCTTTAGGTAGGTGTACAGCCTTAAGAGTAGTAATTTTAGAGGTACCTGCGTGGCTCAGTGGATTAAGCCTCTGTCTTTGGCTCAGGTCATGGTCTCAGGGTCCTGGGATCGAGCCCCACATCAGACTCTACTCAGCGGGGAGCCTGCTTCCTTCCCCCTCTCTCTCTGCCTGCTGCTCTACTTGTGATCTCTGTTAAATTAATAAATTTAAAAAAAAAACTTAAAAAAAAGAGTAATAATTTTAGGACTGTATTTGATTGTGGAGTTATGGCTTGATAATAAACCCCTTTTCTTCCAAATTGCTCCATGGACATGTAGGACTAGGAAAGCATTATTTGGAGTCAGTATTAATATTAATTTTTAAGGCTTTGGCAGTTGCAAAGTGCTAGTGAGCACTACAGCTTACCCAGCTTTTCTTATTCCTTTTATGAAAATTACTGTCATCAGTAAACCAACTGTCATTTGTATTTTTAATAGGGGCATCTTAAATATGGCCAACTAAAGTAAGATCAATAACCTCTGAACAGTTTTGCTCTATAGGGAAGTACAAGGGTCAGGTTCAGGGGCACCTGGGTGGCTCAGTGGGTTAAACCTCTGCCTTCGGCTCAGGTCATGATCTCAGGGTTCTGGGATCAAGCCCCACATCAGGATCTCTGTTCAGCGGGGAGCCTGCTCCCCACCCCCCAACCCCCGCCTGCCTCTCTGCCTATTGTGAGCTCTGTCAAATAAATAAAATCTTTTTAAAAAAAAGGGTCAGGTTCAGCCATACGGGTAAGTAGGTTTAAAGTTTGACAAGTTTTTTTTTTTTTTAAAGATTTTATTTATTTATTTGACAGAGAGAGATCACAAGTAGGCAGAGAGGCGGGCAGAGAGAGAGAAAGCAGGCTCTCCAGTGAGCAGAGAGCCCGATGCGGGGCTCGCTCCCAGGACCCTGGGATCATGACCTGAGCCAAAAGCAGAGGCTTTAACCCACTGAGCCACCCAGACACCCTGTAAAGTTTAACAAGTTTTAAGTATTATTTCAGGCATATCTGTTTAAGTGTAGCCTGGTATTTAATAAAAGTTGGCCTCCATCATCCAATGATGGCCTTTGGTTTCTAAGACAAATCTGGACCTGATGTGAAGTCATTATAGTCAGGGACTGTCCCATAGTGAGCTTTGAGGCTCCTTTTATGAGGCAGACTGTTCTATGCTTAGCTAAAGCCTTTGTTTGCAACTGTACCTCAGTGGTGGCTTCTAGGAGAAATATGACAAAGGGATGAAACCACTAAGAAGCCCTTTTTCAGGGCACCTGGGTGGCTCAGTGGGTTAAGCCTCTGCCTTCCGCTCAGGTCATGATCTCAGGGTCCTGGGATTGAGTCCCGAATCAGGCTCTCTGCTTGGCAGGGAGCATGCTTCCTCCTCTCTCTGCCTGCCTCTCTGCCTACTTGTGGTCTCTCTCTATCAGATAAATAAATAAATAAATAAAATCTTAAAAAAAAAAAAAAAGAAGCCCTTTTTCAGTGGTCCAGCCTTAGCAATATCCTAATTACAAAGGCTTGCTGGCAAGTGGGAGAAAATTTGTTGAGATAAGGGGGAGTCCCACATGCACCATCCAATCCAATCATAAAGAAAATGGGGTCATCCATTATCTCCACAAGTCTATAGTTAATCCTGTGGAGTGGGGTATGCTGGCTTTTAGTCAGTTATCCTAGCCCAACGGAATTGGCCAAGGTGATAGTTGAGTTATACAAGTGTTGGGGAATTAATCCCATTTTTCCAGTTGTTTAAATAGTTATGTGCCCCTAGGGTTCTGTTATTATCCCCACAGAATAATAAGCAAGATCATCTAAATGAGCTATTGTGCAACTTCTCTGAAGTTACCTCAAGTTGTCTAGCTTAGGTAAACAAACATTTAAAGACAATCAAATCTAGAATCCATAAAGGTGTGTGATAACCATAATTTTTCTCTCTAAAATAACCCTCATTTCCAGAGATAGCCAAATTAGGACTAATTTATTTGAAACAAGTCCAGTTTAAACAGATTTGGCCTAATTATTTAAATAAGATGAGCAAGGACAGAGAGTAATTGTATAGATGTTTTAGAATCTGCTTTGCTGGAACCTCTTATAAGGAATCTCTAGGTTGAATCTGGTCTCTCCAGGCCAGAAGCCAAGCCAAGTACTTGCCATCAGACATGCCTGCAATACCTGTCAATTTGGGCTAATTCCTCTTCCTGAGGACCCCAAAGTAAAGTTTCTGCACCTGCCGGGAATTGACATTCTTTACTCACGTGGTGAGGCTGCTGAGAACTCTGTAAGCAAGGTACCAGGCCAACAGTCCCAAGGGGCTTTATGGTTCCAGGTTTCATAAAGTCAACCTTAGTTCCTTAAAGCTGTCTGGCCATATCTGAGTCTATGCATGTCTTTCTCAAATACGACATTCCAGTCAAAGCCGTGTTAAAAAAAAAAAAAAAAAACCAACAATGTTTCCAATAGTGTCCTGTTACAAGAACAGATTCTTACTGAACTTATGCAAAGGACTGATTGCCATGGAAGAAGTATACTTTCGGAGATTTTTGAGTTTCAGAGGGTTCAGATAGAGAAAGTTGAATGCTTTGATTTGTTTACAAATGAGTATTTTTACATTTCTGTAAGTCACAGGTAACTTAAGTAAAATTTTCCTTAGTGTGGAAGAACAAACATTAGAGAAACAGCAATGTTTAAAATGAGACATAACACTATAATCTTTTGGTTCATTTAGTCCCATGTTACTAATTCTGGTTTAGTTTGAATGCAGCTTTAGTTAAATTCTGGGAATTCTTACCCATTGCAGTTTTAAGATTTTTAATATATCAAATACCTGTATTTGTCCTGAAAGTCCTTTATATGAATCTCCTTTAAGGTGAAACTCATTTTACAGGAGAATTAAAACAAAACAAAACAAAAAAATTCAGAAAGGGACATTGTTAATGATCTGATTTGAGAGTTCACTAAGATACTGTAGACAAGAAAACTCAGTTATCCTGTGACCCATTGACACTAACACTTCAATAATTACAATATCAAGTGATTATCTATCAAAACATTAAAACTTTAGGAAATGCATAGAATCTCTAGAATAGTTAGAGCATTTACCCAAATGTAACCCATGGTTTATCATTTGTTTAGCAGTACTTCCTGAGTAACTTAGCATACCAAGGAAAAGCCCAAGGAGTTCAAGATATTTCATTTACAATTTAAATCCTGTCAACATTTGCTAAAATCTTATGAAGTTTTAGAGCACAGGCCTAAATATAATTAGGGGTGTTGAAGACCTGTTATAGGCAAAATGTGGAAAATGGTTTTTCTGGACAGGCAAAGAGGAAACAACTGTTTACATTTTCTTCCTAACAGCAGACTGATTTAAGAAAACTGTCTTTTTGAATGGAGACACTTTTAATCTTATACCAATGTACCTTTAAAACCCATTCATTTCAATCTTGGTGTGTTCTGACCACACCTAAAACTCTTTCTCTGAAGCTTTCACAAACCTTCTACTAACTTTCTTTTACATTTAGATTTTGTCCCAAGCCATTTCTTTACAACCATCTCATTTAGAACAAAATTATCTTTTATCTTTAACAAAATTCATTCCCATTCTTTTTCTTGTGTATCTACTTTTCCACATACAGAGTTGTTTCCCTGATTTCCATTAGTCTTAGTTACAGCTAGAATTTTCTACTCTCAGAAACACCTTAGTCTCTAATCAGTTATATATTAATCACTAGTGAACTGTTACAACAGAATTCTTTAGATGGCAGATTTATGAATCAGTTAAGCACAAAACCTGTTTACCAACAGATTTAGATATTCTTAGTTTCTTTGCAGTAAGTCAAAAGCTTATAGGATATAGGACAAAACCTATGTCTGTCCAATAGTCATTGACGTAGCATTTTATCCTATTTAAAAGACCTAGATGTCCAACGAATTTAATTCCACTTGTCATCCAAGCAAAATTTTAACTTTCAAGTTACCAAAGACCTTGAAAGCTGTATTAACAATTACCCGTGAAAACTCTGAGACAATGAACCATCAGTTTAGTCATCTTTTTGCTAACAAATTGCAATAGATAATATTAGCTTAGACCTTTAGTAAACCTTGAAAGAATAAAAGTTTCATGTTACTGCTGATAACTTAAAAGACCTGTCTATCTTAATTAAACCAACAAACTTAACTTAGTTTAAATACTGATTTATGTTCCACCTGGGCCCACTCCACTTCCAATGTTTACCTGAGACATGGGTGGGGAAATCTGGAGGTGGGGGGTTAGGTCCAGGGGGTGCTCTTCTTGCTCCTTGATAGTGAAGAGAGAAGCAGCCTTGGTGCATGGTCTAGAGGCCAGTTGCGTAGGCCTCACCCACTTTGGTGCAGAAACAGGAGAAGGGGGAGACAGAAGAACAAAGTGCTGCCAAAAGGCAGAGAAAGGAGTCCTGGTTTTAGAGCTCATCAGCCCCAACAGAGGAGCAGATGCCAAGCTTTCCCACCAACAAGGCAGGAGGGGTCAGGCAGTCCCGTCCGGCCAGAGAAGACAGGGAATTTCCCCAAAACAAAGGGCGTTTTTGGCAGCTGCTTGGGAATATTCCTTTAAGTCTCTGTCTTGAGTTAGAGGAACCCCAGTTGGCTCCAGTTATAGCCATTAACATGGGAAATACATGAGGGAGAAGCCCCACATCTGTTAGGAGGAACAGAAACAAAGTCAGAGTCCCCTTTGCTAGGAATGGCCTGTGTATCCTCCAGCAACATGGTTTTACTAGGAGAAGGCTTATTTATGTAATTACCATCCAATACATCAGGAGGGAGTTTACTAGCTGACTCATTCAGACAAATATATTCTGCAAAATCCCCTTAGGTCATGGTCCCGGTGTAGAGCAATGAAGGCCTAGCTATGAGCAATTAAGGTATCCTAGGTCCATTCACCATTTCCTGCAGAGATCATCTAACTGGTAGATCCCACTGAGGCCATGCAGAGTTACAGGAGCTCAGTCCTTTTCTAAGTTCTGCCATCCAAATTATTTCCAGTGGGTTAAAAGGCACCCCAAGGTAGAGTCCTTGGGAACTGAAGAAGTCTACTGAGACCATGCTCCCGAAAAGTAAAGAAGGTCCATTACCAAGTCCCCCTGACTCCTGGGTGGCATCCCACGCAGGATATGTCAGAGGTTCCTGTGTGTCAAAAATGACTGGAGGCATTCACTATTGATCATGATCCTGCCTTCCCTGGGAAGGCATTCCTGCCGTTAAAGGCCCTGGAGGGGTGCCAGCGCCCCCACCCTTCCCCATTGCAGCTAATGGGTGCCTGGTGAATGGACCAAAACGCTGTGCCATGCCATGCCATCGTCTGTCCTGAAGACTGCATACTGTTTTGCCATTTTAACCCATGGAAATACTAGAAAAGTTTGGCAATGGGTAATTACCCAATTTCGTAGCTTTAAGTGGTTTGTAGAAGACACTGACAAGAAACAGTAAAGACTGAAATCCATCATGGTCTATGCGACATTCCAAAACATGTGGTCCTTACAGCCAAGTTCCCTAGGAAACCGTCCCCAGTTGTGTTAATTCAATCGGGTACTGGTTTCGGCCGGATCCCTGTGGAGGTCCTGGGGCCAGAAGCGGCTAGACCAGGGATGTGGAGGGGATCACATTAGATCAATCAGGAGGGAACCTCACACAGGAGTCTTAAGATTGGCAGCCGTCCTGGTGACTTAGGTGGCTGTCCCATGCCCAAGACAGACAACTTTGTGTAAGAACAGGAATAAAGAGAGGGCATCAAGTTTCTGGGTCTTATTACCATTCTGGCCAGGGTACTAACTTCCAGCCAAAAGGTAGACATTCTCCCCATAGAGTAGCCACGGGCTAGAGGATTACAGCCTGAGCAATCGACATGCAAGTGTTCCAGTAAGACCGTACTCCTTGAAAAGCCCTGAAATGAGAGTAAAGGAAGAGGAGAGAAAGTACTCACCAGTTTTACACCGAAGTTGAGTCCAAATGTAAAGGCTCACAGCCCCACGTTCAGGTGCCAAATGATGAAGTTCTAAAACATAGGTGAGGTTTGGTGGGGTGAGGTCCGGAGCCGATGACCAAAAAAGAATTCTTGAGATGTCTCTGGTGCAAAAAGGTGGTTTATTAAAGCACAGGGACGGTACCCATGGGCAGAAAGAGCTGCCGTCCCAGGTTGTGAGGGGTGGCAGGTTATGTACCATGGGGGTGGGGGAAATAAGGAAAAGAGAGGTTTCAATTGAACTTTCATATGCTAAAGAGGACCTACAAAGAGACTGGATACCAGAGGCCTAGCCATTGCCAGGGTCGTTTTGCCCTCTTTAGCAAGCTATTGAGATAGTTGGGAGATTCCTAAGGAATGTCACAATAGGTCCCACCCAGGAGTGGGGGTGGGGGAGTTGCAAGGTTGCTTTGTCCTCAGCCAGCCTTCTGTTCCCTCATTTGGAGGGCCCCAATCTAGAAACTTCTCTAGTAACAAACTATAGAAATGATCCCTGAAAGTATAGTCTTGGGAGGGCCCCAATCTAATATGGCCTTATGAGATAAGAAAACTGAGGGATTCCATAAATATCTGCTTTTTGCTCCCTTTCCTGCTTGTATTCTTGCTAGGACCTGCACACCCACCTCACTTTACACACGCTTTATAAGCAAATAGCATATGTCCTCCTTGTAAAGGACAAAAAATTAATGATTTCTCTATATATAATATAGAGAATATAATATATAATATAATATTATATATAGAGAGAGAGAGAGGGAGAGAGAGAGAGAGAATAGAATAGCATAGAATGATTTCTCTAGAAGAGATAACAACTAAGGAAGGACCAGCTGAGAATGACCAGGTGAAGCCATCAAAATGCATATCTGGACACCCAGACGCCTGGACACCCAGATGCCCTGCTCCATGGAATAGCACCTGGGTCCTAGTCTTTGTTCTAACCAGTTTCTGGATGTCTGAGAGGACATGTACACCAGACTGCAAACCTCAGTAAAAACCCTCAGACCTTGGACAAAGAAGAGACTCATGTTCCTTTCCTTTCCAAGACTCTCAGACACTTCATCTGTACTGGCTTTCTCTTTAATAAACTTTGCTCTCTCTTCCTGCTGGCTTGCATTTGATTTCCATACTTTGCAATGCAAAAGGCCCTCTTGGCTGGTCCTGGCGGATGCTTCCTGGGTCCCTGGACCCAGTCTGCTGGCATCACTTGTAAGAAGACAATCATGTGAGACACAGAGAGGCAGGGAGAAGACCAAAGGAAGCTGGAGTCAGAGGTCAGAGTGATGCTGCCATAAGCCAAGGAACACTTGAGGCTACCGGGAGCTGGGAGTGGAAAAGAAGGAGCATTGCTTGGCTAACACTTTGATTACAGAATTCTGACCTCCAGAATTGGTAGAGAACAAACTTCTGTTGTTTTAACCAATCTGCTTTGTGGCATTTTGTTACAGCAGCCTAGCCACACTCACACAGAAGCCCTCTGAGGAATTATGCCTGGGATGTGGGTACAGCAGGTGGGGGCAGGTGCACAGACTGTGTGAGCAGAGCTGGGAGCTGTTTATGTGCCTTAGGCCTCCTTCACATGCCCCACATTTTCCCCTGAGCACCTGCTCAGCAGCTCAAAGAAGCATCCACAGATTGCAAAGAAATTTCCATTCCTGAGCCCCAGAAAGCTCTGTGAGAGCTGCCCTGGAAGCCAGATCTTTGCCCACCTCACTGTGTTAGTCCATGAGCTTTGGGATCCCTATCCCAGCTCAGTGTGGGGCCCTGGACTTGGAAGCTGCTATCCTCCTAAGGCCTACATTCCAACTGGGAGAATTAAAGCATGTCTAAGCAATTAGCATAAATCAAACAGATGTTCCTTCGGTGTGTTTGTGATTACTTTATAATTAACTAATGGGCTTTGTAGCAGCCACTTTTACGGGCATATAATGGCTGCATAATGAGATCCCCTACACTGTGGCTACACTCTCAGGAAGGGAGAACTGAGGAATTTTGAGGACATGCTCTGTCATCTAGCAGCCAAGAAGCCACAGCAGCAGGACCTAGCCAAGGGCCTTGGCATCACCATGTCCACACAGGTACCCCACTCTCGGTCCTGGGATGTGGGAGGGTTTTACCTCTCAAGAGGAGCAACATGGTGACCACTCATAGAGCGAAACATCCATGTTTTCTCATTTGTTCCTCAACAGCCCTATAGGAGAGCCTGAGGCACAGGAAAGTTAAAGGCACGAAGTGAAGAAGAGCCAAGCTGGGCACAGCTTCAGGGGCCTGAGCCAGCACTCTGAAACCAGAGTTCTGGGGGGCAAAATGAATGTGGGTATAGCCATCTCTGGTCTGTCTTCCTGCCCAGCCCTGACCCCTGGCATCGCCTGAAGGCCGGCGAGAGGTGCCAGGCTGGTGGCAGGATCTCCTAATGAGGTAAATACAAAACGAATCAGTGCCTTGAGGTAAATAATCAGGCAAGATCCTTGAAAAGTGGAATTGTTCAATAGTTAAAGTTGGCTAATGATTTAAAATGCTCCTTTTAAAAGTTCCCTCTTTAGCGTTCCAAAAATTGTGCATTTCCATGCAGATGTGGTGAAAGGGAATTGAGTACCACACTCCCTCCCCAAGATGAGCCAGCAGAGCCCCTCCCTGGTGCTGATATTGGCCTCTCTTTCTTCCCTCTCTGTTCTCTCACCCTCTGTCCCCACTTCCTCTTTCTCTATCTCCCTCTCTCTGTCTCTCCTCTTTCCCCCTCTCTTTCCAGGGCCTCCTAGCCCCAGCTTATATAGGTACTGAATAAAAGCCCTCTCGCATGCAGTGTTCATAATCAGAGGGTCTGAAGTCTAATTATTTGGGTTCAAACCTTGGCTCTGCCAAATGTGAGCTGAGTGACCTCAGGGAATTTACTTCTCTCTGATTTCCAACCTCCCCATCCAGAAGGTAACAATCATAAACATATGTCTTCAGGCTCATTTACTTGTTCGACTAATATTTGAAAGCCTTCTCTGTGCCAGGCACCGTTGGTGGCTCTGTCTGTAAAGCAATGAATCTGAACCAGGCAAACTCCTGCTCTCACCGGGAGTGGCAGACCACAAACAAAGTGGAGAAGGGTTAAGAAGCAAATGGAGCAGGGGAGAATGATCACGCTCAGGGAAGGCTTCCCCAACACAGCGGAGGTGCTGGGCTGCTGCTGCTAGGAGGAGCTGCAGAAGGCAAAAACACAGACAAAGGCTGAGCCAAGGGATGGAAGGAAAAGGGGGGCATCCCAGGGACTTCAGGAGTCTCTGGAGTCAGCCATGCCTGAAGGAGAGCTACCCTCTTCCACTCTGTGGTTCTTTGAACAGATGCGCTCGCCCTCACTCTAGCCAGCTTCCCAGTTTTTCTTCTTGAAATCAGAGTTGGGAGGTTTCTATCACAGACACCTGAGAAAGTCCCGAGTCAAGCAAGTGCTTAAAGGCTTCTAATTTGTTTATTTTTCTCTCCTTTTGGAGGGAGCAGATATTCCACTGTGTGATTCAAGGGCAAGTGCCGTGTGTGATGTGGGAGGAGCGTTGCAGGGCTGAGTGCTGAGCACACATCTCTGTCAGAAGAGCAGGTGGCAGGGGAGGGAGGGCTGCAGCCCTCAGACCCATCGAGAACTCAGCCCGTTCTTGTGAGAGCACTTCAGCCGTCACCATGTGTCTGTGGGCTTCTTGATTCATCACTCCCTTGAGTCTAAAACCTCATTCTTTTATAAAAATTATGAAACCATCAAGCAGCCTGACAATGAAAATAATGCCTTCATGGCGTCTGTGTTGTAACAATCCTGCATGTGTGTTCTGAGCAATATATTCATTCCTGTGGCCATTGAGCAGGCAGGAACATCAGAACAGCATGATTAATGGGGCCCTCCCCCCCTTCCATAGCTAGTGACGGGGCTGGAAGAAGGCAAGCAAAGCCTTAGTCTATTGGGACTAGATTATTAATAATTCCATTCCCTTCAGACCAGCCATGATCATTAATCTACTTTGAGTCTCAAGCCCTAGAAAGGCTGAAGCTTTGACTATGTGCAGATGGAGACAATCCCACTCCCTTCCCCACTGTGCCACACTGGGGAGATGCCTCCATGCACCCATCTACAAACTGGAGTAGGAAGGTAATGTTCTAAGAGAGTTAGAAATTTTGGTCCATCATTTGGTGCTTAGGTCTATGAAAGTAGGATATAGCTCTTTTCTATCCTCTTCAGGGTATAAACCTCAAAACCAAAGAGTAGGGCCTTCCTGTACTTCCAGCAGGCCTCTAAACCCTTCCTTTGCTGGGCTGGGTTATGTACAGCCTCACTGAGAGGTAAGTCTCAACTGTGCATACTCAAGCCGCATATGCTTGATGCAAGAGCATTGGCCCATGGAAGGTATTATGCTTGCCTCTTCAGTAGGGGCAGGGGGTGCCCAGACATGATCCAGGCTACATGATCCAGAGCAGGCAGAGAGCCACCAGTATGCCCAGGACACACACAGTCTTGCTGGGAGGCAGTCGGTTGGTTGGCAATGTATGTGGACAACATCCTTACTTCCTCTCAATACCTCCAAGAGTCCAGGACTGAAGGGTTGGAAATGTCAAGACTGGGAGGTCAGTGAGCAGTTGCAAAGCTTCATCCAAAGAGCCTCCAGCTTCCACGGATACCAAGGATCAGAAGAGAACAGGAAGTGCTCTCTGGCTTCCCCTCTGGCTCCTCTTTCTCTGGACCACACTTCCTTTGCTCCAAAGCCCTATTCTTCCTAATGAGATGCAAAAAAAGCAAAAACAAAAACAAACAAACAAAAGAAAACCCTGTTATTGGCTAGAATTCCTGGGAGGGAAGACTCAATTATTTGTGTAGGATTCCATGATCCGTTCCCGCCCACAGATTACTTCTGACACCAGATGTGTCAGCTTTTTCCTCACACCGACAACCAATGTTCAACTCTCCAAACACCATGTGGGGGTCCTGCAATTTGTTTCAAGTCTATTGCCATCTACCTGCAGTTAGCAACAGATCCCTCAAGCTAGGAACTCAAGCCCACAAGACTGCTACCATTTCAGATGTCAATTTCAAGTCCTGGATCTTCTGTGCTTCTGACCAACTCACTATAGATCTCATGACCCCTTTCTCAGGTTCAATATTTTGCTATAACAGCTCACAGAACTCAGGGAAGCACTGTGCTTACAATTACAGGTTTATTATGAAGGCTATTATAAAGTATAAAGAGGTACAACTCAATGGAAAGGTACATAGGGTAAAGTCTGGAAGAGTCCTGAGCACAGGATTTTCTATCCTCATGGCACTGAGGTGTGCTACCCTTCTGGCGCATGGATGCATTCACCAATTTGGAAGTTCCCTGAATCATGATTTAGGGACTTTTCGGGGTTTTTCATTCATCACATGGGCATAATAGATTATAAACTTAATCTCCAGCTCCTCTCCCTTCCCTGGAGGTTGGGCAGAGTAGGGCTAGAAGTTCAAGCCTTCTCATCAGGCTCTGAAAAGCTATCTAAGGTCCCACAAAGAGTCATCTCATTAGAAAAAGAAGCTCCTGTCACCCAAAAAATTCCAAGGGATTTAGGAGCTCTGTGTCAAGAACAAAAGATGTTTCTATAATTCCTATCACTCACAAAATTACAAGAGTTTTAGGAGGTCTTTGTTATGAATAGAGGACAAAGATCAAATATATGCTACAAAGGACTACTATGGGAAGCCCACTTGGGATGGAAACTGAGTCCTTAAGAACACCTTAAGAAGTTAAGAACCCAAGTCTCCAGGTCTTACTGCAAATCATGGGGAAACTAAAGATTTTCCCAGGACTTATATTGGAAATATCTCCTTTGACCCTTCCATGAGAAGTGGAGAGGCCAGAGCAAGGACCTCTGCAATGTGACACAAAGATAGAGGCTCTGTATTTCCCAAGTCAAAGGGCATTCCTGTACTCAAGCATGAGCCTGCAAATCCCTTCTGCCACAGCTGGACTCTGAAAAGCAGGAGGAAAGACCAAGGGGTCTTAGAGTAGAACTGCATCTGAGAACACCTCTTCAGGTTTCTTATTTGATGGGTGAGAAAAGAAGGCCCAGAGCATAGGTGGCTTGCATAGGGTTGCACAGTTAGTAAGTGAGGGGCAAGGAGTCTCACAGGGCAACCTGAGACCAGAGACCTTTAGGCCATCCCTTGGTACACACCTGATACCAGTACCAGTCTCTGTGCCAGCCATCCTCTGTCAGGGTCCAGGTAAGAACACAGGTGGAGAACCGAGGATGAAGATGAGATAGAGTGTAGGCTCCACGTGGTGGTGGGAAGCAGTGAAATGCTAAGAAGGCTTAAGGGAGCTGTGACTTCCTCACCAAGCAAGATCATCCTGGGTGTTTTGTATAAGAAAAGCAGGCAGTAGGATGGTTGTACAGAGCTGCTGAACTTGGAAAGCCCAGATGAGGGCCTGGAAGTGCCCTCCTTGGAGGAGGAACACTGACTGTGGATGGCAGATTAGGGCATGGGAACACACAGGGACACCATGGAGGAAGGGATTAGCCTTGAGGTGCCGTGGCTCCTAGAGCACCCACCCCTTCCATTCTGGGAGATCTTCTTTGCCAGCCCCTTCCAGAGTGCAGGGCTAAGGGACATAGGGTGCAGGAGTGGGAACAGCTGAACTACGGCACGGGTGATTGAGTGGAGGGCAAACATGCTCTACCTTTGTTCTTCTTAATCTAAATTGAATCTGGGTGGGGAAAGATTACAGAGGATGGAAGTGAAAACCCAGCTGCATTTCAAAATTACACTCATCAGAATAGAAATGGTCTTAGAGGCTTTGAGGAGGGGTGGCTGATCCTGGTGGTAGGCTTACCTCACTTTAATTCACCCCCTTCTGTAGAGCAAAGGGCAGACATAACTTCAGAATTCTAAAAACCAAGGCTCTGCTCACTGGCCACCATGCTAAGGCCACAGAGACTCTGAGGCGGGTATTATGCTCTCCCATCTGGAGGCCAGGCTCCTCAGTGTACAAGCCTTCCCCAGCAGAGAGTGAAGCCACAAGCCCATCAGTGCACCTCTGGTGAGAAGGAGCCTGTGAGTGACCTCTGGAGCATGGAGATTGCTGAGCCCTCCTGCTTTCACCACCCAGCCTTACAAGCCTCAATTGTGGATGCAGATGGTGCTAGAAAGGGGAGTAGCTAGGAAGCTGACAGCCTAGCTTGAGTCTGTCCACTGTGAAACCTCCCTCCTCACTGGCCCTTACAGAGAGAGAACGTTCTCTGTCCATGCCAGCCTGGTCTCCAGGGCCCAGCCTGCCAGTGCACCCCATTCTGATAAGTCCAGCAGGGGTGTGGGGCAGAGCCTAGGATGCCAGCAATTATCCTGGACCCCATCAGTTTCCTGTTTCCTTAAACCATAGAGGAAGATCAGCCAAACCCCTCCTTATCTCTCCTGAAATTAAGCAGCATTCTCTTAGCCTGCAGAAAAGCAGTCCATGGAGATTTTCATGTTAATCGGAATTAAATCTGCAAATGGAAAGAGGGCCTCCTGTGCGAACAGGTCAAACCCTCATGGCAGGCGTGTGAGGAAGGGCTACAGCTCTAAGTGACTGGGTGGTATGCCCATGCTGGCCCTGCTGGACTGGGGAGGGAACACAGCATGATGCCTGACCTATCTTTGCTGAGGTCCCTGGAATTCTAGATGTCATGTCCAATGGTATCAGAAGTAAGAAAGGGATAAGTTGAGAGACCTGTGAGCCAATGCCTGCTGAACCCTTTCTGCCGAACTCAGTCAGGATTCACAGGGCAGAAGCCAGCAGGGCTATTGCATCCCCTTTCTTGCAAATTCAGGTTCCCTAGAATCCACATGGCCTGAGCTAACTTGGCCTGAAACCTCACCGTGGGTTTCACTCTGAGTTATACCATCTTATTTCTAGAGGACCCTTGTCAAAATGGGATAGTCTGCTGGCTCTGATGAGGAAGATCCAGAATGTGGGACACTAGATAGGGGTAGTGTGTTGTTGGGAAAATGAAGTTTTCAAGTATCTTAATTGGCTGATAAGGGTTAGCAGATAAAATATAAAATGCCTACTTAAATTTGGCTCTCATAGAAACAATAGATGATTGTTTGTGTAAGTACATCCCATTCACTATTTGAGGCATATTTATATGAAAAGAATAATCATTATTTATCTGAAATGCAAATTTAACTGGACATTTGTGTTTTTAATTGCTAAGTCTGGCAACCACAACAGCTGAGGGCCAGTAGCATCTTGTAAATAAGACTCAGGGAGCTACGGTCCCAGTGTTTCTCCCACCTAGTCAGACTTTGAGGGAAAGGAACAGACAACCCAACCAGGAATTGCATAATTACTGTACAAAAGCCACCATTTTGCAAACAAATTTACAAATGGAACCCTGTCTTTATCAATGTCTGTTTAGTTAGGTCTTCCCTGCTTGAAGAAAAAGACACATCCCATGTCCCAATCATGCCTGAGTCCCTTGCAGAGGCCAGTTCAAGCCACAGTGTGCTGGGAGTCAGGGCTTTCAGATTTCGTTCTGCTTCTTTTGGATACAACTTCTCTAAAGCTCAGTGACCTCATCTGTAAAATGGGATCAATAATCTTTTCTATATTTTCCATTAGTTGTCAGGAATAAACTGTGGAGGCCAAGAAAAACAAGGCTGTACCCATCTCAAGTCTAGCCCTGACATAAGTGCAGCCATCTTGATGTTCCAGATTATCACAAAATATTTCTTGGGTTCTGACCTACTCAGGTTAGCACTTTAAACAGTCCCTCTCTCCTTTAATAATTGATTTAAACCCCTGGACTCAGCTGCCTCTGTCTTTCATAACTCCCCTATACATTCCCCAACTGATCAATGTTGACCCGAGTAGGCAGGGACAACTCTACGCCCCTACTCAGCAGGAAGAAGTTACAGAAGGTGAGACCTTCCACCTTCAACAACCTTAAAGATTTAAGGGTCAAAATTGTTCAGGGGGAAATGTGGAGGCCAAGAAAATCAAGGCTATCCCACCTCAGGTTTAGCCTTAGCATAAGTACAGCCATCTTAGCTCTGGCAGCCCTCTCAGACCCCTGTGCCCAAGGGCTGAACTTTCCCCCACCCTGCTTTAGTAACCCCCACCCTGTTTTGGTTCCAGGAAGCCCCACCCTGCTTTGGTTCCAGGAATCCCCACCCTGTTTTAGTAACAGGAACCCCTGCCTTAACTAAGCTCGGGGTCCAAGTCCCTACTCCGCTGTGTCAGTTATATTTGGGCCCAAGCTTAAGCTTGTCGAATAAACCCTTGTGTGATTGCATCGGTGCCTGGCTCCTTGGTGGTCTCTCAGACACGAAAACTTGGATATAACATAAACAAGAAATTCTAGGGGGGGTGCCTGGGTGGCTCAGTGGGTTAAGCCTCTGCCTTCGGCTCAGGCCATGATCTCAGGGTCCTGGGATCGAGCCCTGCATTGGGCTCTCTGCTAAGCAGGGAGCCTGCTTCCCCCACCCCCTCTCTCTGCCTGCCTCTCTGCCTACTTGTGATCTCTCTCTGTCAAATAAATAAATAAAATCTTAGAAAAAAAATTCTAGGAAAATATTTGGTGAACTGTGAAGTATTTTATATCAAACACTATACATAATATGTGTTGGCTCTCAAAATACGATTATTGAATTCCACTGAGCAGAAATGTTTCATTTGGTCCCTCCTGCTTCTTCAGCCCCACCCTGCAAAGCAGGTGCCTCCCATGATGCTGTGGCCCTGCTGTTCCGTGAGATCCTGTGCAGGCTGTGGGTAGGGGGCTGGCCTACTATCAGAGAGCGTGGCAGCCCACACAGATATTTACCATCAAATCCCCCACCCCTTGTTCCCACATCTGCCTGCAAACATTCCAGGCATTGCATTATCATTCTCCAGCCTGAAAAAGCATTGATTTGTTTGTTTTTAAAGAAAATAAAGCCTGCAGGGCACAAAACTAGTCAGGAGTGAGAAGATTTAAGCTAGCTGGTCTACCTAAAATATATACAGATCAACAAATAGTAAGGACATATCTACAGACATAGGTTTGCTCCCACACTTCCAACAATATACTCAACAAATGTTTCCTGAGCCCATGATATGTCAGCTCTTCCCTTTGGGAAGTGTAAGCAGGGATGCTGTAGCTGTTCCGTATAAGACAGGGTACCTTTTGGAGCACTCCAGCCTCATATCAGGCCCAGCCCCTCTCCACATCCTCCCTACACTGTGGACAGATGGAGCCCCACCAGGGTATCCTGACCAACAGGCTGCACTGGGTAAGGCCGGGGTCTTCTCTGCTCCAGAGCTAGAGCTGGCCTCCAGGCTTACATACTGCAGCAAGGTTGAGGGGTCCCTTATCTGGTTAAACCTGCCAAGCCTCAGCTTTCATGGAAAACCAGCAGATTGAATCAGAGCTTTGTGGTAACCCACCCATGACTCAGCCCGACCCTTCCTGAGCTGCCTCAGCTCATACCCCTCCCTGCTTCCTTTCTGATTATTGGTGGACACTACTTATCTGCCTTATCCTGCCTGGGATATCTCTAGCTCCTGAACGAGGCTAGCAGCTGTTTTTGGTACCTGCCTCAGGGCTGGGCACACAAGAATATGTAGATTGGGACTCAATTAGAATTCTTAGAAATCTATACCAAAGTATTTTCCAGACTAGTTAAAAAAAAATCCATAAAAACCATGGAGCACACAGTGAGACAAGCAGCACACTGCAGGACTGGGGCATCTTCCCAGCAGAGCCCTGAGAACTGTGCGAGCCTGTAAGTCCCGGCAGGAGGAAGTGACCAGGAGCCCGGAATGGGTCTATTTACACCTGGTAAGCACTGCAGCCCGAGAATGCCACAGAAGTCTCCTTCTTGCAGATCACTCATTCCTGTCAGACTGGCCTAGGGTAGCACAGGGACGGAAGGTGGCCGGCAGATGCAGACCGATGGAGGAAACAGACCTCCCAGGAGTTAGGGAGGGCGGTGGAGCTGAGAAGTGTGCAGAGATGGCCACTTTCAGCAGTCATATTGGATGAATGGGCTCAGAAGCCCCCCATCCCCATTTCCCATCCCCTAGCTAGGCAGGTATTTGTCTTCAGAGCAAGTCGTGTCTTTTCACTCTTAAGATCACCCAGAGGTTGTAGTGCTGGGGCATGATCAGCTGTGGGGAGGGGAGGGACACAGCAGGGTTTGCAGGGAAGGAAGAGAAGGCTGGTTTCTGATGAGAAGCTGGCAAATCCTCTTGGCTTCGCACAAAGAGCACTGGATCTGGTGACAGGACAATGGGTCCTAGCCTGGGCTCCAGCTGGGTGTCATTCAGCGCTGTGTCACTTGTGACTCTCAGTATCTGTAGCATAACTAGGGGATGGAATTTTTTTTTTTAAAGATTTTATTTATTTATTTGACAGAGGAAGATCACAAGTAGGCAGAGAAGCAGGCAGAGAGAGAGAGAGGAGGAAGCGGGCTCCCCGCTGAGCAGAGAACCCCATGCGGGGCTCCATCCCAGGACCCTGGGACCATGACCTGAGCCGAAAGCAGAGGCTTTAACCCACTGAGCCACCCAGGCGCCCCGGGGAATGGAGTATTTTTACCAAAGTTTATCTCATTCATTAGTACTATTGTATGCCAGGCACTAGTCCAGGCACTTGGCCTTCATTAATCCCTAGTGAAGAGGTGAAGGTACTCAGGACACAACTCTGAATAGGGTGGTGAGGGGAGGCCCTGTTGAAAAGGTTCCACTTTGTGATTTTCTTTTCCTTCAACCTGGTATGGCAATGGTCCATGAGTGATGAATCGTTCACATACAGATAGACCAGGGCAAGAAAATATTAGCCTTCTCATAAGTGAAGATCAAGAACTTATAAATTTGAAAACTAGGTTAATGAATGATTATGCTTATATCAATTTAATTATATCAGCCTGTTTAAAAATGTCTTATTAATCCAAAAGAAGTCTTCCTTAAAAAAAACAAAAACAAAAACAAACAAAAAAAACAATGAAAAGCAGTGTATGAATTATTCCTGAAACAAAGTGTGCCCTGACCCTGGTCTCCTTGATAATTTGTAAGTGAGGCCTTTTTTGGGGATACATCACATCTGCTCTTCTAGGCACATCGCTCTCCCAGCTTCTGGCATCCTGTCTTGTTGGTCTTTCACAGAGCTGGCTATTTTCCTTCATGTTTCTGTCTGATGCAATGCAGAGAAAGAGATCCAGAGGACCAAGAAAAAAAAAAAGAGAGAGAGAGAGAGAGAGAGATATCCAGAGGAAAACCGTGGAAAGGGAGAGATGGGGTAGGAATTATCGGAAAGAGATTTCTTCTTAAAGAAGCATACAACAGCCTCTCCTTCCCAAGGTTTCTTCAACAGTCAGGGAGGCCCCATTAGCTGTGGGATGGGAGGACTGCTCACACCTATCTGCAGGAAACAGATGGAAAAAAGGATTTCTAGAAGCTCTCTGAGCAACACTGGAGCTAAGTTAGGTACCCTACACAACCTTGGGATCTTGCTTCCTCATTCCCAGAACCTGGTTAAAATATTCCTCTACTCCACCCATGAGATCTCCAAGCCCTGGGGGTGGGAGAGAAAGGGAAAGGTCTTTGTTCAGGATAATCACAGCTGTGCTATGCAGCCTCTTCAGGTGATGGCAGTTCAGGGCCTAGAACCCCAGTTTCATTTCTCCTGCAAGTCATTCAATAATATGTTGCATTACTAGTAAGCTATGTCACACAGACAAGGCACAAAGATGCTAAGTGCTTAGACAAATTCCTTGGGATTCTCTCTACCCATGGGGTCATAGGAGAGCCCAAGGAGTTGGTCCCTTTTAGTGCATGGCCTGATCTTTCCTGTTAGCTGAGCATTAGACTATACCAAACATTTCCATGTACTGCCCAAGAGGGAGAGAGCAAGAGACTCTAAAACAGACCTGTTTTAGATGAAAGGGAAGACTGGTGCTTGATGCTAAGTCCAAAACTGATTCCTTTGAGAAACAAGTTCGAGAGAGGCCTTCTGGGATCCAGAACCAGCTAAATTAGGAGGACAGGGCTTGGGTGAAAAGATCTTAAGCTCAGCTCTGGCCCACTGGTCAATCAGTGGTTGATAATGGCCCATCAAGTGTCAAGGCTATGAAAGACAGTGATGGTAGTGGTGGGGGTGATGAAGATGATGGTGCTGGAAGTAGCCTTGGTGTCTATCTATAGATGAATGGATATAAAAGATGTGTGTGTGTGTGTGTGTGTGTGTGTGTGTGTGTAATGGAATATTACTCTGCCATAAAAAGAATGAGATCTTGCCATTTGCAATACCATTGATAGATCTAGAGGGTATTAGGCTAAGTGAAATAAATCAGACAGAGAAAGACAAATACCATATGATTTCACTTATATATGGGATCTTAAAAAACAATCAATAAATGAACAAACAAAAGCCGAAGCAGATCTATAAATACAGAGAAGAAACAGAGGGGTGTGGGGGAGCAGAGGGATAGATAAAATGGGTGAAGGGGAATGGGAGACACAGTCTTCCAGTTATGGAATAAATAAATAATGAGAATAAAAGTACAGCATAGGGAACTGTGATAATGTTGTATGGTGACACATGGTAGCGACACTTGTGGCATAATGTAACTGTATCGAAGTGTTCAATCACTATGCTGTATACCTGAGACCAGCAGAATATTGTGTGTCAATTATACTAAAAAAAAAAAGTAGGTGTTGATGGTGGAGAGGATAACGAGGACATCACTCCTTTATACTCAGTTCGTTGTCACATGTCTACCCAACATGACAATTTGCTTCATCAAATCCAGCAAGGGAGAGAGTCAAGAGAACATTAGCTAGCAAGATGAAAATTACAATCTCCTAAAACTTAATTGTGAAAGTGATAGCACACCATTGTTACTATGTTCTATGAGTTAGAAACAATTTAGTTGCTAGGCTAACCCATATTCCAAGGGGAGAGATATTCACAAAAGCATGAACCCCAGGAACTGGAGATCATTGTGTGTGTGGGGGGGGGGGTGTGGTTTAGGGTTTGCCCACTGTACTAACCTTCTAGCTAGATTCAGTTGCATGAGAGATCCCAGGTGAAATCAGCAAAGAAATAGCACAAATAAAGAATTGTGAGAAACAAAAATGTTATTGAAGCCACTGAATTTGGGGGTGGTTTTTTATACAATGAAAGCTAACTGAAGCCATTCAATTTCATATCAGAAATGGTGTCCTGTCCTAACAAAGACCTAAAACATTAGCATTGATTTTGAGACTGAGAAGCAAACAGAGGCTATAAAAGTGGCTTCTAGAAAACTGGTGGTGGAAGCTGGAAATTCCTTTAGAAAGCTGGCGGGAGAACAGTGCTTCTTATGTGGTGATGGAGTAATTGAAAAGACTCGCCTGTGGTAAATTGGTAGATAGAAAATATACCTAGTGAACTTGTGGATAGGGCAAAGGAGACTTCAGGCAGTATCTGGAATATATCAACTGGCTCTTTATTTCTAATTTGTGGAATAAACTGAAGAAAGAACTGCTCAGTTTGCAAACAGACCTTAGAGGAACTATAAGGGAGACAGGAATTTCTGGTGCGTAAAAAAAAAGAAAAAAAAAACAACTTTTTTCCTCATCTTCATTTTCTTCAACCAGAAAAATCCCCTCTGAGTAAATTAAAAACCTGGGTGGAAATTAAATACAGGGTACAACCACCAAAATGTGGCCTCAGGGTCAAGATCAAATTAAGGATATGGTAGGGAAATCCAAATGCAAACTCTTGACACTGCCCCTTTGGCAAAGATACTAAGTCAAAAGCAGTAGCACATTCCAAGTAAAATAGCAGGGAGCCCTCAAGGATTAAAGGATGCAGTGAGGGTGGTTTTCATCCTGTCCCTGATTTTTAATTCACCTGGGATTTACTCTGATTCTTAATAGGAACTGGGGTGTGTGGGTGGGGGGCAGTGAACAACTAGCCATGGTAGATGAGAAAAGACTTCTGCAGTAGGTGGAAAATTATCCCCAAAGCCCCAGGTCCTAAAATCTCTGAAAACTCTGAGTGCTAATTTACACTGCAAAGGGAGTTTGCAGAATAATTTAATGTGTGATTAAATTAAGGCTGTTGAGATGGAAAGATTGTCCTGGATTATCTAGGTAAACCCTGAATGTAAGTGTCCTAATGATAGGGAGGCAGAGGGAGATCAGACTACAGAAGAAGGCAACAACTAGAGTCAGGTACAATGTTTCAGGCTTTGAAAGTGTAAAGAGGGGTTATGAGCTCTGAAAAATGCACTCTGGAGGCTATAAAAGGAAGCATGGCCCTATTGTTACAATTTCAGCCCTGTGAAATTAATTTTAAACTTTTGACCTCCAAAATTATAAGAGAATAAACATGTGTTGTTTTTAGCAACCAAGTCTGCAGCAATTTGGTACAAGAGCCATAGGAAATTAAAACAACTACCACAAATGTAACCAAATTGTAGCCCTAATTGTCATCGTTAGAGCAGAAATCATATTACTAGAATAGATCAACCTAATCTCTGGCATCAGTAGCAACTATTGATCTGGTGTATTCTATACAATAACACACAAAAAAATCACAGAAGTCTATCACAAGGAGCAATGAAAAGACATTCGCGTTCATTGGAAATGAACAGCAGCATACATTCACAGTCTTGGCAGAAATTGACTTAACTCTTTTGCTGTCACACTCCAGTCCAGTTAGTTTGTTGTTTTTGACTTTGGTTGTTTTGACATTCCCTTGTCACTGTACCAAGTGACATAATATTAATTGAACCTGGGGAGCATGAAGTGGCAAGTATAATGGCTACACCAGTGCGTGGGAAATAAACAATACATGGATTCAAGGTGATCTGAGAAATGCTGGGCAGTATTAACACCTGTAGCTCTTATCATTAAGAAAAATGCAGGGGCACCTGGGTGGCTCCATTGGTTAAGTGCCTTCAGCTCAGGTCATGATCCCAGTGTCCTGGGATAGAGCCCTGCATTGGGTTCCTTGCTCAGCAGGTAGCCTGCTTCTCCCCCTCTGCCCCTCCCTCTGCTTGTGCTTTCTCTCTCTGTGTGTCAAATAAATAAATAAAATCTTAAAAGAAAAAGAAAAAATGTACAATAGTTAATAAGCCTCTTAACTTTGGAGGTAGCACATACTGCACTTGGAAAATGCAATAATCCATTTACTGAATGACTCAGAAAGATGCCAGTTTTGAGTGGAACTCAGAGCAAAAGAGCATATTCAGGTTGCAATGCAATCAGTCCTGCCAGTGGGCCATGGAACAGGGTGCTAGAGGTATCCACAGTAAATAAAGACAGGATGTTGTATCTCAGGCAAGTCCTAGTAGATGAGTCTCAAGGTGGATGCCTAAGGTTTTGCAGCAAGTATATGCTGCCTTGTATTAGTCTTCCAGGGTTGCTGTAACAAAATACCCCAGGCAGGACAGCTTAAATGACAGAAATTTATTATCTCACAGGTCTGGAGGCCAGAAGTCCAAGACCAAAGTGCCATCAGGGTTGGCTTCTGATAAGAGCTCTTCTTGACTTGCAAGCAGCCACATTTTTGCTGTGTCTTCATATAATTTCTCCTCTATGCATATTTAGAAATGAGAGAGAGAGAGAGAGAGAGATCTAGAGTCTCTTCCTCTTTTTATTAAAACATCAGTTCTATTAGGTTAGGAACCCACCTATATGATCTCACTTAGCTTTAATTAACTCCTTAAAGTCCCTCTTTCCAAATGGAGTCACAGTAGGAGTTAGGGCTGCAATACATGGATTTAGGGAGAGGAATTGGGGAGGAAACAAGTCTGTCCATAACACATCTGCAACAGAAAATTATTCACCATTTAAACAACAGCTGCTGGCATGCTACTAGACTCTAGTGGAGCCTGGATAGTTGATCATAGTACATCAAATTTCTTCCTAACATGATCTGAGCTTTGTCTTCTGAAGCTGAATATTGCCAGTTCGTAAGGTGGGCAGGCACAACAAAATCTCATCATGTAATGACAATGGTACATTTGGAATCAGGCCAAGTAGATCCAGAATACAAATAAACGAATATTTGGCCCAGACCCTCATATTACCTATTTCTGTTACACAGATGAGTTTCTTTCATTCTATACCTATGGACTTACATATTTTCATTTTGACTACCTGAAAAGGGAAGAAGAATCTTTGGTTCATCAATGGTTTAGTACAAGATATTAATACAAGCCAAAAATGCACAAGTGCTATTCTGTAGTATCATTTCAGAGGAGACAAAGACAAAGATTTTCAGTATCTAGAACTTTAAGCAATATACCTGGTCATTTACTTGGATTGGAGCAAGAAGTGCCTTGGGATAAGAATATTCAGGACTTTTAGCTGTTGTTTAGCTTAGATGGTTATTAATCCCTTGGCTGTTGTTCAGGAACTTTGGATAGAGTTGGGAAATTGGAAGAAAGGAGAAAAGAGGTCTCAGGAAGAAGCACAGTGATGGATTTATGGGAGTGGTCTCAAAGTGTGAGGACCTTTGCTTCACATGCTAATGCCACTAGAGAGCACAGATTACAGAAGAGGCACTGCTCAACTAGGTAGACCAAATGACTTGTCTTTGGCCATTCCAGTGCTTGTACAGCAGGCCCATGAGTAGAATAGGCATGGTGGCCGTGGTAGAGGTTATGCACAGTTCCAACAGCTTGGGCTGTTTCTCACCAGGACTGATCCAGCCACTGCCATTATTGAACGTCTGACGGATCAGTAGCAGATATCAAGGCTGGGCTCTAAATATGTACCATCCCTCAAGGACACTGTGTCAGTGGGGTCTCTGGGAAACAGGGAGCAAGATAGAAGTAGAAATACAATAGAATTATTGGGGGGGTGCATTATCTGTGAAAGATAAAAGGAAGTGGGAGCAGAGTAGACAGGAAGAGCGTGCCAACTGTGATGCAAATCTGACACCAGTGAGAGAAGAGAGAGAAGGTATACCACAGGGGTAAGATGGGGCTCCAACAGAGGTGAACGAGAAGTCTCCACTAGGCCAGGGGGCACCTCTTGGGCAAAAATATGCTGGTCAGGAACTGTGAGCCTAAGAAATCTGTGCTCTAAGCTTGAAACAAGAGGGAAAGTCTGAAGGCACCCATAAATGGAGGTACTTGTCATTTAACCATGGGCTATTTATGGAAAGGGAACTTGAGCAGGGCTCCTTCATAACCGTCAAGTTACCCACCAGCCACACTGATTACAAATTGATTACGTCAGGCACATCACACCATGGAGGGGATAGTATTTCATGCTTGCTTGTGACCGTTACTGATTCTTAGTAAGGATTTGCTTTCTCTGGCCTCAGTATCACAATGCCATTGTCAGGAAAATCTCATGTAACATTGCTTCCAACCAAGGGACAAAATTTATACGGAAGGAGGTTCAACATGGCAGAAAACCAAAAGGTCCAGTAAGTGTTATATTTGTTTCAGACAGTTAGTTCTGTTTCAGAAGACCTGTTACATATGCAGAATTTTTGAGAGATCATTGTTAAAACATTGATGGATTGAAATTGGCCATAGTGGAAGTATTTACCTAACAAGACTAAGGCAAACTACAAATTGGAGCTTTTTCTTACACACAAGCCAATTTACCAATACGCCAGTGAATCTGGTGGTGCTAATACATTAAATTGCCCATAGTTATTGGCAACCTCAGAGAATGCTGGAATGACCACTTCAAGGAGAAGCTAGGACGCCAGATTGGGAATTGCCCTTTGGGTCTTACAGGTGATGTTTTTCAAGATGCAATACCTATTTTGAACCAAAGACCTTTGTGATGCTATGTCCACAATAGGTAGGGTGCATTTTTCTGGGAACCAAGGAGTGAAAACAAGAGATGACCCTCCTCCCTAATAATTCCACTAGGGGAATTTGTGCTTCCTGTTGCCCAAACTTCAGGCTCTGCTGGATTAGAGATCCTAGAAGGAAGATTTTTACTAGGGGACACAGTGTGAATTTGACTAAATCTAAAGCTATAGCTGCTGCCTTGTCATTTGGAATTCCTTACATCAGTATACCTGCAGGCAAAGCAAGGAGTTGCTAACCTGGTGAAGTAATTGGACCTGCTTATCATCATAGAGTTTCTACTCCCTCTCTCTCTATAGATGATAGATAGATAGATGATTAGATAGATAGATGGATCGATAGATGATAGATAGATAATGGAAGCCAGGAGGAGTTTGTCTGGAACTCAGGGAACTTACTTAGGTGGCAACTCTTGATGATTCCTTATATGTTAACAACTGCAGGGGTGCCTGGGTGGCTCAGTGGGTTAAAGCCTCTGGCTTCGGCTCATGTCGTGATCCCAGGGTCCTGGGATTGAGCCCCGCATTGGGCTCTCTTCTGGGCGGGGAGCTGGCTTCCCCCCTCTCTCTCTGCCTGCCTTTCTGCCTACTTGTGATTTCTGTCTGTCAAATAAATAAAATCTTTACAAAAACAAACAAACAAACAAAAAACCCAAAAAAAAAACCCCAACTGCAAATAGGTAACTTCTGAACTATGGCTTGACAAAGGTATGGTAACTAGATGCTCAAATCTACCAAGCATGAAAGTCTAGTTACCAGGAAAGCAGCCTAGACTCATTGAAATTCTGGCAGAGGGTAAAGGGATTCTAGAATTAGTGGTGGAAGAGTGAGCTAATGAATAGCAAAGACCCAACCTCAGGACAAAATGACCAACTTCACCTTGTCCCATGAACTTTTCTGTTGTATTGTTTGTTTGTTCATTAACTATGACTGGACACCATCCTGAAGAGCAACTGTTTAAAGGGTAACCTTAATGTGGGTCATAAATGGACCTGAGAGGTCAAGGGACAGATATAGCAGATGCTGTTGGTGCCCCACCCATATCTGTCTTCAGATGGTATCACTTCAGTGAGGTAGCTGACTTCAAATAGCCAATATCTGCCTTTTTTCCAGAAGACTTTCTCCGAAGCCATGTGAAGCTACCCTTCCTGATTGCAGCACAGCCTGGCTATTTAAAAAATTAGTATCCCCTAGGAGCAGCTCTTCCTTGATGATATGCAACCCCCCCAAAAAAAAAACAGTGGAATAGCACTAAGGCACCTGTTCCTCTTCATTTACCAGAGGTTCCCTACAAGATTAAGCTCTAGTTGGCTGCGGTTGGATGTTTCAATAATGACACTTCTCCTTTTTTTGGGGGGGTGTGTGTGTGCATTCATTCTGTCTCATTTTCTCACTCCCCTATCAATGTTTCTGTCACCTCCCAGAAAAACAATTTGCATTTTTAATCCTTATATCAAGGTCTACTTCTGGAAGAGAGCTAAACTAAGACAAATGGATACGGTGGATATGGGGAAAAGTAGACAGACTCTAAAACTGTTTTGAAAGTTGAATCAATAACACTTGAAGTTGGGTTGAATACAGCCCCTGAAAGAAAGAGAGATAAAGGGTTGATGCCTAGTTTTTTGATATAAGCAACTGGGTAGAAAGTGGTGTCTTTTACTGAGATGGGGGTAAGTAGAGGCAGAGAAAATCTATAGTTTCATTTGTTGACATTGCATTTAAGATTGTTATAAAACAACAAAGCAAGGGTTTCAATTGCCACCAAGATAGAACTTTGGAGCTGCAACCTTGAGAAAAATTGTGACTTTGGGAAAATAGAGATGGCTGCAAGAAGTTAGATGTCATGCTGTAACTTTCTATGACCTTGAAATGTGGTCAGAGCAATGTCTCACTTCCCTTTGCCACAGGAACCAGCAGTGTGCCAGTCAGCAGTGCCCCAACCCTCAATGGATGTGCTCCATGAGTGAGAAGTGTCTTTATTGTTATAAGCCATTAAGAATTTAGGATATTAGGGATGCCTGGGTGGCTCAGTTGGTTAAGCCGCTGCCTTCGGCTCAGGTCATGATCCTGGGGTCCTGGGATTGAGTCCCGCATTGGGCTCCTTGCTCAGCAGGGAGCCTGCTTCCTCCTCTCCCTCTGCCTTCCTCTCTGCCAGCTTGTGTGTACTCTCTCTCTCTCTGACAAATAAATAAAATCTTTAAAAAAAAAAAAAAAGAATTTAGGATATTGTTACCATAGCAGAGACTGAATTATCCTGACTGGTACAGAAAGCCTTCCTTAATTACAACAAGGGGTAAGAAGAGATGAGGGACATAATTTAAGGTAGTTTTGGGATCTGATGTTGAAAAATAATTTTACATGTAATGGTACTTTAGAAGGAAAAATAATATAAACACTATTTCCTTTCCCCCAAAACAGCTGCTAGAAAATGCTTTCTAGTACTGTTTCTCCAGCTGGCTTAACAGGAGTGTGACCTTTACCTGGATTGACATTCCAGAGTATATGCAATCAAATGTAAAAAAAATCCATTATTGTGTCAACTTTCAATTGGTTGTGTAACACAAAATGCAGGTCACACACAAATCGCTGAACCATTGTGCTGTAATTTCCTTTTATACTGGATGTTTTGCTGCTAGTTTACTGTCTGCTCTTGGCTTTGTTTCTGCTCACGTTAAAAAGTCTTCTTTCCTGCTGACAGGCAGGTGAAGACAGGTAGGGAATGAAAGTCTCCATGCAGATTCTCTAGGCACATCCACTCACAATTAATTGAGAGCTGGTTGCATTTCCCCAAGTAGTTGAATGGGTGATTGCCTAGTGGGGGTGAGTACCTATAGCCACCCTCCCCTTCAGAGTAATCTTGCTACAGCTGCTTGCTGAAGTTTAAAATTCATTTACTGGAGACACAACCTTTTATTCCCAGGCTACAGAAAAGGTTTCAATTGCAAATGTCCATAGGAGGGGGAGGGGGAATGTGTGTGGAGAAAGGAGGTATATAAATCAGGTCTAACTAGGAAAACAACTCCCTTTATGCTTTTACAACAGGAAAATTTAATGCAGCTAAGTGATTGCATAAATGTTGTAAACCCAGAGATTAGCAAGAGCAGAAAGTCACTGCTTCCCCTAGGCTGATTGAACTAAAGGAGGAGGCAGAGTTTGTGAAGCCTAGGGACCAAGGTCACCCCTGTGAAACTTAACCATAGGACCCCATTTTCTGGGGCTGGAGCCACAGAGGAAACTAACCGCTGCCAGAGAAATTGCCCAGGGTGGAAAGGGAAAGAAACACCCTGCTTCTCCCATCCTCCAATCTATACCACTGGCTAAACCAGTTGGAAGTTACAAGGCAAGTCTGGAGAAAGCAGCCTGTGGGAGTCAGACCTCTTGTGATACAGAACAAAACAGAGAAAACGTAAAATATGAATTGATGCTAAGACAGACACAGGACTGATACAGGAAGTCCTGGCACACAGGATTTGAGGTTGGTGTCTAAATACAATTCCTTTAACAGCTTTGCCTATGCCATCCCCACATTCTTTAGGATCCCTTAATCATACTCTCTTCTGACTTCCCTTCTTCAACATCGATCTAGCTGTGGGGTCTGAAGAGGTGTAATAGAGCCTATTATGTGATCCTTATTCCCTGCCTGTAGTGATTTGGCAAAGGAAGGACGTCTGACCAAGCTGAGGCAACCAGTCGTCACCAAGATTTTTCATACTGAAGCTGACAGAAAGGGGTCTGCTCTGGTTGTAGAGTTGTAAGCATGGGTGTCTGTATGTACCCCTTGTCCTTGACCTCTGACGTGTGAATAAAGTCATATAAGTGGGCCAGAACATAGTCAAGTTGATGTGGAGAGGGAAACAAAGGTAGAGAGGAGAAAGAGAGAGAGACTAGAAACGTTTTGAGTCCATGGTTCTAGGAATCACTAAGGAAAACCCTACCTCTGCTCTGCTCTACCTCTACTCATTCTATAATATGGTTGCTTAAGCCAACAGATTTTCCTTCTGGATTAATGTATTATATTAGATTTCTGCCCCTTATAACTAAAACACAGAGATGTTCTGAGCAAGCAAGAAAAAGAAGAGATTGACCTCACGCTAAACTTTTGCTAAAGAAAAAGAAAAGCTGAGAGGGGAAGGAAGTACAGGTGGCCCCACTGAACGCAGTATGGGCATCAGCAAGCTGGTGACTGGCATACTGATGTACGGATGCATGGTTTTACCAAGAATGTCCTGCTTGCTTACAGATATAGATAACTAATGAGATAAGCTAAAGTCATGAGGTGGGGCTTCTGGACAATTCTTTTACAAAGAGGAGGGGCTAATGGAGGTGACAAGCTTCTTTATCCCTACACCCACCCACCACCCAGATATACCCATACTCTCTTCCTTTCTGCCTGCCACACAGACAAGTGGCTGCCATCATAAAGCCATAAATTTGAGGACCTTTCCCTAAAGATCAGCAGAGCTGAGAGATGAAAGGAAACTAAGTTTTCCATGACAGCATGGGGTCAACATACAGCCCAGAGCTGCTTACACTTATCATTACCTGAAAGAAAAATACTGTGTTTTCTTTCCCTTTTTGGTTTTACTCTTTTGTATTATTTAAGTCATTGTTTTCAAGTCCTAACTATTCAGAGCCAATCAGAATCCCTAATTGATAGGAGAATCCATCTCTGCCTTCTTATTAGAGGCCTTTTTCCCCAAATGAAAATCTTGAGCTTCAACTTCTCTATAAGAACTTTGGAGGGCTCCTAGCTGGCTCAGTTGGAAGAACATGCTTCTCCTGACCTCAGGGTTGTGAGTTTGAGTATCATGTTAGGTGTAGAGATTACTTAAATAAATAAATAAAAACTAAAAAAAAAAAAAAAAAAAAGACCTCAGGAGGAGGCACCCAGTTGCCATGCCTTCTTTATGGCCAGGGTAAACCCAGGAAATGCGAAAATCCTGATCCCGCTGTGGGTCACAGGCTAGAGCCAGGAGCTGGCAAGAGACACTTGGCCAGAGAAGTTGGGGGTGAGGGGCTGTGGGATTTGAAGCCTGGTAAGGTGAAATGCACAGATGGTCCAGAAGCACCAAGAGGTACCCACCACACTGTGACTTGTTCATCCATAGCCCTAAAGCCTGCCTCTTCCTCACATGAAGAAGAACTCTTTGCTTCTCCTGTCCTGATCTAGCCAAGGGACTTGCCAATGTGGGGATTTCTTTGCATCATCCTTTCTATGATCAGCTCTTCCTTCCTGAATTTTAGGTATCAATTTGACTGGTCCAAAAGGTGCCCAGATATTTGGTTAAGCATTATTCTGGGTACATCTATGAAGGTATTTCTGGATGAGATTAGAATTTGAATTGGTAGACTGAGTAGAGCAGATTGCTGTCCCCACTGTGGGTGGACTTTCTCCAATCCATTGAAGGGCTGTGTACAATAAAAGATTGAGTAAGAAAGAATTCTGGTTTTCTAGATGACTATCTTTAAGGGGGTATATCAGTCTTCTGCCTTCAGTCTTGGACTCTGACTGAAACTTACAACCTCTTCCCCTGGTTTTCAGGCGTTCAAAATCAGACTGGAACTATACCATTGACTCTCCCAAATCTCTGGCTGATCTTGAACTTCTCAGCCTCCATAATCGTGTGAGCGAATTCCTTATAGTAATTTGTATATATAGGATGCATGTGTGCGTGTATCCTATTGTTATATATGTCCTGTTGATTCTGCCCCTCTGGAGAGCTCAGACTAACACACATTCCCCAAGACAAAGGCCCCCAACAGAAGGAGAATGGCAGCTGTACTCTCAAGGCCAGCAGCAGATTGGAGGGTGCTAGTTTTCACGAAGCCCCCAGCCTTTGATGAATCAGGCTTCAAATCTGAGTGAGGGCTGCAGGTCCCAGAACTCGCATATCTTTTCAGTCTCATAAGGGCTCAGACCTTTTATGTTTGGGGAATTGGTAAGATAAAAATCCTTAGAAAACCACAGTCAGTTAACATTCATTTCCAGTGCAAATGCCCCTTGATGGGTTCTACTAGACAAAACAGGGAGAGGATGCTGCAAATGCTGCAAATGCCCCTTGATGGGTTCTACTAGACAAAACAGGGAGAGGATGCTGCCAGAGGAAGTAGGGGACTGAAGACTGTTGTTTAAAAACCAAAACCAGCTGGGAGCAGTTTTAATGCTTCTGTTTATAATAAAGAAATGAATTTCCAGAAAGTTGCTTCTCTGTGCAAAAAGATGAGTGGCTGTGAGCTTGTGGGGGGGGTGACAGAGGGCAGTGCAAAATGGTTTATCGATGTCACATAAAAATAACAAAGACCCTTGGTGGCCCTTATCTTGATTTTGCAAATCATGCAGCCTGAATAGGCAATTCTTCCTGGGCCCTTATCATTTATTTTTCTTTTCTTTTTTGGGGAAAGGTGGGGGGAGCAATGGGCAGGCAGGAGGAAATTTAATTCTCTGGGATCAACAGTAAGGAGGCCAGAGTTCTTCCACCAGAACAAGCCTTACTCCTGGGGTCCTTCAGGAGTTCCCCTCCCAGGGCTCTCAATGTGGAATTTTCTTCTTTTCCACCTCAAGGAGCTAGACATTCATTTGGAAGGGTTATCCTGTTGAAGAGGGAAAAGCTCTGCTCACTAGGGCTTTACATAAAGCAGACTGACCTCTCTTCCACTCCCATTTTCCTTGGACATTCATGGCATTGAACATCCTAGCACAAAGCTGTGTTTCTGCACAAGATCACCTACTTTTGTCCCTGCCAGGAGGACCTGGGCAGCCAGCCTTTCTGGGAACACCTTGCCTGAGCAATCTTTTTGAGAGCTTCCTGGAAGGGGCCAGACAAAAAGCAAGCCCTGGGGACAAGGCCTGTTGTCTAGCAGCAGTCTCTGTCCCTGTCCCTAAGCACAGAGGTGTCTGTAGTGGTAATGGGTGGATCTGAACATGGGTTTGACTTCATCGCTCTAAGACTTCCCGTAAACCCAGGGGAATCCCATCACAGATTAAGTTCCTTGGGAAACAGACTCTGAGATGGAGAAGAACAGGCAGGATGTTATTAGGAGAAGCTGTAAGGATCAGCATCTGCTGGAAGAGGGGAGAAAGGAGCAGGATTAGGCAGAGGGAAACACTGGGCTGGGATGCAGGACTGACAGAGGCCTCAGCCAGCCTTGCAAGGAGCCCTGCAACTGTGGACCTGCAGAGATGCTCCTGGTTGGATGAGGGCTGGGACTTCATACCCTCCCTCCACTGATCAGTCACTGGATGTGCGCTTCTCTGGGAAGGTATGTAACCTTGGGCAAGATAACTCTCCTACAGGGACAGCAAAAGGAATCCTACAGTTGCTTTCTAGTCCTTCATTGATGGTTTTCACATCGCAGGATCAGCCCACCTCCCCTTGGTCCTAGCTCCTAGGATTCCATGAATGTTCTCTAGGGCTCCAGCAGTGTGTGTGTTCAGGAGTGCTCTGTAACAATGACCACACTCCACAACTGGGTTAAAACATATATGATAAACCATATTCTATAGAAGTGGAATTTTGGGGAAAGAAGGGGGAACAGAGATCACTAGCTGAGGAAGGCATGAAGGATGTTCTGAAAGTAGGCATTGTCCTGTGCAGGGGCTTTTTAATTTTAATTTTTTATATTTTGCTTTACTTTTATTTTTTTAATTAATTAAAAAAAGATTTTATCTATTTATTTGACAGAAAGAGAGACAGCAAGAGCAGGAACACAAGCAGGGAGAGTGGGAGAGGGAGAAGCAGGCTTCCTGCCCAGCAGGGAGCCCAATGTGGGGCTTGATCCTAGGACCCCAGGATCGGGACCTGAGCCAAAGACAGATGGTTAATGACTGAACCACCCAGGCACCCCTATGTTTTGCTTTACTTTTAATGAGTGAGACAGATAAATTCCCCAATCTTCTAGTCAGCCTGGGTGAGACTTTTTTGTTTTTTGGACATTTTACTTTCTTCCTGGGCAGTGCTGGTAGACAAACTTTATCTTGGACACATGTCAAATTGTCGGTCCTGAATACAGTTTATCCTCTCAAAACCTTGCCCTACCCACTGGCTTTGCTGGGTTTGTGATCTCCAGAGTGGTGAGCACTGGCCTCACGGGCATGTCCACTGGATCCATCGATAATTCTGGTGTAGTCTGCACAGGACAGTGAGGCCTCAGTCTGTTGGGACTGGGACCTGCAGCCGAACGCTTGTGCCTTAGAAACGATCCAGTGTTGCCTCCACTTTGGGCCAGGAGCAGGCAGTAAGTAAGCAGAGGAATTCCTTCTGCAGGGAGAGGACAATAAATCTCAAGCTGAAAGAAGAGATCCCTGTGGGCTGGGAGTTAGGAAAGGCATAGCTGCTGACCCGGCTACTTCTCAAATGCGGGGTGGTAGAGCTGACTCCAGGAGACTCGCGCTTAGCTGAGGCAGCAGAGGTGGCATCAGCTTCTTCTCACCAGAAAAGCCCTGTCCATGGGGCTGGAAGGGCCTAAGGAAACCAACTCCATGTTCCTCCCCTGCCGGTACCCCATCTCATGCTCAGAACCAGGAAAACTCTTTCTGCAGAGCCAGGAATCTCACTGCTATTTTCTTTTTTTTAAAAGATTATTTATTTATTTATTTATTTGACAGAGAGAAATCACAAGCAGGCAGAGAGGCAGGCAGAGAGAGAGGAGGGCAGCAGGCTCCCCGCTGAGTAGAGAACCCCATGCGGGGCTTGATCCTAGGACTCCGGGATCGTGACCCAAGCTGAAGGCAGAGGCTTTAACCCACTGAGCCACCCAGGCGCCCCCTCACTGCTATTTTCATATACAGCACCACAGGTACTGAATTACAACTCTTATTCTCCAGGGATGGGGCACATGCAGGGATGGGAGAGGCAGGGAAGGCCATCTGTCCTGCTGTTCTCACCAGCATTCCTCTCCTGGTTTGCTGTTTTCAGGCCCCAGCCTAGATGGGGAAGAAGTTCCCTCTTCCCTGGCACCACCCCTTACAGAAAAGCCAAGGTCTGTGGGCCAGGCTGTTCTACCCCTCACTGCCCAGACACTGGGGACCAAGACCTAGTGGCCTTCTAGTCACAGGTACCTTTCTTCTGGGACGGGGGAGTCATACTGATGAGAAGACTTTACTGTGAATATTAGCAAAAAGGGGGCCAAAAATCTCATAATTGAGGAGTGAGAGCTGTAAAATAAGGTCCCCATGTGGGCCTCAGCAGAGAGGTAGGCCTGACTGAGCACCCCTGTGCATAGTAGCTTAACCTCCACAGTGTTTCAGTAAGGTGCAGATGTCTGAATGGAAGCCTGGGAAAGGGCAAGGGGGGAGGGGGAAATGGGGAGGATGGAGAAGGTGGGGGGATGGAGAGGATGATGAGTATGGAAAGGAAGGGGAAAGGGAGAATGAGGAAGATTGTGAAGGTAGAGAGGATGTTAAGGATGGGGAGGATGGGATGTAAGGAGCTTGGGAGTATGCGGGAGGAGGCAGTTGAGGGAAGGGCAGATGGGGAGGATGGGAAGGATAAGGGTATGGGGAGAAAGGGGCAGATTGGAAGTATGGAGAAGGGGGATGGGGAGGATGAAGGAATGGGGAACATGGGGTGAATGGCCCAGGTCTGTGGGCACATGGCTGGCCCCAGGGAGAGAGGGGTTCTGGAAGATGATGAAGAGGCCATTTTCCAGGAACTCTTTGAGGCCTGATGACCCAGGGCTCTGTTAGTTTCCTAATGCTACTGTAACAAACAACAACAAACTTTGTGTATTAAAGTAATACAGATTTATTATTTTACCATTTTCAAGGTTAAATGTCCAAAATGGATCTTACTGAGCTAGAAATCAACATGTTGGCGAGCTTTGTTCCTTCTGGAGGCTCTAGGGGAAAATCTGTTTCTTGACTTTTCCAGATTCTTTTTTTTTTTTTTTTTTTTTAAAGATTTTATTTTTTTTTTATTTATTTGACAGACAGAAATCACAAGTAGGCAGAGAGGCAGGCAGAGAGAGAGGAGGAAGCAGGCTCCCTGCCAAGCAGAGAACCCAATGCGGGGCTCGATCCCAGGACCCTGGGATCATGACCCGAGCCGAAGGCAGAGGCTTTAACCCACTGAGCCACCCAGGCGCCCCTTGACTTTTCCAGATTCTAAGGGCTGCCTATATTTCCAGTTTCTGGGGACTTATTGTCACGTTACTACAACCTCTGCTTCCGTAGTCATATCTCTTCTGACTCTGCTCCTCTGTCTGCCACCTATAAGGACTGTTATGGTTACATTGGATCCAACAGGACAGTATTTCCATCTCAAGACTCTTAATTTAACTACATCTGCAAAGTCCCTTTTGCCATGTAAGGAAGCATGGTCACAGGTTCTGGGGATTAGTTTGTGGGCATCTTTGGGGGTCTTTATTCAGACTATGGTTGAGGCCTCATGACCTTAGAGTGTGAACAAGAAGCTTCTCCCAGGTTCTTCTTGGTGTACAGCAGGACTAGCATAGGTGGATCCATAGAAAGCATAGCCTAACCTGCTCCAGGGGGGCAAAACCTGTATCCTAGCCAACAACCATCTCTCTGCATTGTTTTGTTTAAACATCCCACCTTCCATGAGAGATGCTATCAACCACAGAAGTTCTTTTTATAAGTTTCCCTTGCAACAAGGGCAAGAACATGTTACCATGTTCTGGTCAAGGGGACTTAGAAATTTTGGGGGTCTTTGGATAATATTTTCTTCTCCAAATGAAATAGACAAGGATGACTGAGGAATCCCTTATTCCTTCCCATTTGTAAGTGCTCTGTGTGAGATCATAATACGTATAGCTTGGCGGCCGTTTTGCAACCATGGGGGGAAGATCAAGAGAACCATGAGAAGTCAACCCAGACGTTGCTGAGCTACTGAAAGTCTGCTCAAATGTCCTGCCTTTGTATTTATTGTCATTATAAAAACGTAAATTCTTACTGCTTAAGCCACTGCTATCCCAAGAAACTTTAGTTGCAACCAAATGTTTTCTAAGAGAACAGAGGGTAGGGCTGCTACATAGGACGGCAGCAATAGTGGCATTGGGAGCCCTTACCCTCAAATGGATCTGTGGAAGGAGCATGTGGATACATGGCTGGTGTATAAGAACACTGCACCAGTTTACTAGGGATGTCTGACAAATTATCACAAACCGAGGGGCTTATAACAACACAAATTTATTCTCTTACAGTTCTGGAAACCAGAAGTCCAAAATCCATAGGTGTCAGCAGGGCCAAGCCTCTTCAAAGACTCTAGGGAAGAAGCTCCTCTGCTTCTCCAGCTTCTGGTGGCCCTGGATGTCCCTTGCTTGTGGAGCACCACTGCAATCTATGCCCTGTCTTCACATCTTCTTTTCCATGTGTGTCTCTTCTTTTTTTTTTTTTTTTTTTAAGATTTTATTTATTTCACAGACAGAGATCATGAGTAGGCAGAGAGGCAGGCAGAGAGAAAGGGAGAAGCAGGCTCCCTGCCTAGCAGAGAGCCCGATGTGGGGATCCATCCCAGGACCCTGGGATCAAGACCTGAGCCGAAGGCAGAGGCTTTAACCCACTGAGCCACCCCGGCGCCCCCATGTGTGTCTCTTCTTATGAGAACACCAGTCACTGGATTTAGGGCCGACCCTAATTCAGTAAGATATCATCTTAATTGCATCTGCAGAGACCCTATTTCCAATTAAGTTCACATTCTGAGGTTTGGGCAAACATGAATTTGGGGGAACACTATTCAACCCTACCAACATGGATGACAATTTTCAGGTTGCTGTGAGGAATACTGCAAGTATTTTCCAAACCACTCAGAGAGGAAAGTTTTCAGAGAGTTAAGGTCCTTCACAGGGCCAGTGAAGTCTGAATTACTCTTGTTTTACAACCCGCACTCTAACCCGGGAGCCGTGAGGCTTGGAGAAACTCAGGCTCCCATTGCATTGAATCGCAAGGCAGGCATGTTTTCAGGACTAATGAAGACCTGGAAATGCCAGTGAGATCACAGAGTCATAATTTCTACTCAGTCACACAGAAACAAACCACACAGCAAAGTAACAGGGCCTCTAGGCATTAGCACAGAGTTAATGGCACAAGGAGATCTGGAAGGATTGCCGTTGAATATCATTCTCAATGAGCCGGCATGAATCTAAATGTACTGAGCACTGTGTGGAACAGTGCTGGGCTCACCCTTCTCCTCCCCAACCCTGGCAGTGATCAGGGAAAGGGGCTTATGGGAAACAGACCTGCCTCAGGTCCACTGATAGAAAAGAACAGGAAGTCTGTGTCACAGGAGAAATACAGACAACATACATAAGGCTGTGAATGGAAAGCTTTCTGCCCCCACTTGAACAATAGAGCAGTGGTTTGGGGGAATTTCCAAAGGCCCAGAATTCCAGAACTACTGTGGAAATGGCCAGGGTCAGAAGGTACTGGAGAATGAGAGTTGACTTAGGGGTTTCTGAGGATACGTAACCCAGTGTGAGCATGTTCATTTTACAACAGGAAAACCCAAGGTTGGGAGAAAGTAAGCTATGGGTCAAAGTCATCAAGCTGGTCATCTGCAGGACCAAGGCTGAGTCTTCATCCTTTGTGGATCTGGGACCACTTGGACTGCTGCCTCCTTTTTGAGAGAGAGTGCAACCTGCCAAGCTCTGTGAAGAGCCTAGGCTGGGTAACAATCCTCAGAGTCTGTATCCACCCTTCAGAAACTAACCCCCAAATATGCTCATGAGCTTCCTGGAGGTATCGTCCAAGTATCCCTCTTATTTTTGGTAAGTGGGAAACTGAGGACCAGGGACTGCAGGGACTTTTGCAGGGACCCACTGTTACTGTCACTTTCCCATGGTCAACAAAGCCAAAAAGAAGTTCAGCTAAAGTCAAGGAAATAGTAACAAAGTCTTCATCAATAATGTTCTTGGATAAATGACCCAGCCCACAGAGAGGCAGGAGGCTCAGCTCTATCCAGACACCGGGGAAAGGCTGGGTCTTAAGGGGCAATACCTGTTGGGTGAGAGAGCTTCCTCCAGTTTTCTCATCTCAAATGAGCAATTCTAACCTCAAGAAAAACTGAGATTCAAGACAAAACTCCCAAGAGCAATGAACTGCTTTTATTCTCTTCACTGTTTATTGTTGATGTTATTCACTGCCCTGAATGTTAGAAACTCAAAGGCAGAGCAATCAAAGAACGTGTGCTGTAGTGTGGTTTTCCTACTCTCAGGCATGTGCACCCAGGCCCCTTTCTGGACTTCTGTCCCAACCGACCCCTGTTGGCTCCCACCCAGAACCCAAAATATCCCCAAGAGACCATGCAAATAGCCAGGGCACAGGGTTGAGTTGGAGATTTTCCATATATTTTTTTCATTTACTGTGGACCTTATAGGGATATTGGAGGAATAAGTTTTCCTACCTTAAAGCAAGGTAGGAAGTCATTCTTATTCACCACTAATTTAATATGTATTAATTAAGGATGCAGATACTGAGCTATGTGGTAACCCTTGCCCTCACAGAGCTTTCAGTTAGGGAAGAGATCACAATAGCAAATGGAAAACTGTGATGTGGTACTGGTCATGACAGAGGACTATCAGGAACCTTCTGTATCGGAGCTCCTGGGAGCTTGCGGCAAGGGATTTGACCCAGTTAAGGAAGTCGAAGTGACCCCCAATTTGAGACTAGAATGATGAGTAAGAGATAATCTGGCAAACAAAGGAGGGAAGGACAGTTTCATGTAGAGGAAAGGCACATTCAACACCTAGAAGTTGAAGAAGAATGGTAAATCCAAAGGTCAGCAAAAGGCAGTGCAGCTGGAGGACAGGAGTGGAGGAGGAGGGCCTTGTTATTCAATGTAAGGGGCTTTGCCTATAAGACAACAATAGGAAACCAATGGGAAGCTTATTAAGTAGGTGACACAAATTAATCACTCTGGCTATAAAATGAAGGAAACATTGGAGGTAGGGGCAGCACTCATGCAGAGGACCTGTGAGGAGTCCAGGTGACAGAGGATTTGAACTGGAGCATCACATAGGTAGCAAGTGGCAAAGCCTGGTCTCAAACCCAAGCTTGAGCTGAATGCACTGCACTGAGCTTCATGCGTACACATCTTAACCACTCCATGAACTGCCATGTCCATTCTTTGAGGTTTGTTAAGAAAGGCTCTCTGGCACTGTGTCTACCAAGGCACAATGATGTCCAAAGAATGTTAAGTTTGTGCCTTTCCAGAACGGAGCTCTGAAAGAAATATCCCAAGGTTTGATAACATTTCCCAGCCTGTGGTCTCCAGACCAGCCCTGTGAGGGTGAGCTGTCTGCCACCATCCTACGGAGACTATGCTAGAGTGGGCCTCAGTGAGCCACAGCTCCTTTAGGCCCTGCAGGAGAAGGCACGATTTCACATAAGGCATTGTCTGACCAGACAATTCAATTACTCAAATTTTAGCCAAAGTTGGAAATTTCTGGTGCTAAATGGGTTCAGAGATGTAGGGGACAGAGTTGCAATGAAGGCATTATGCTATAAAATGCTGCACACTCTTTAGAAATGTTAATTGGTTAAAGTGTCATAATTTTTACACACATGTAAATAAGGTTAATGAATTTTATTCCACACAGATGATTTAAATTGTAAAACAATCAAATTACTTTTCAGGTAATAGTTTGGGCCCAAATCAAATAAAATTTCAAGTCATTATAACTTTAGAAAAAGAAACTAATTTGAATATGTGATTTAGATCCATTAAAAGTCTTCTCAACTTTAAATAGTGATAATAGAAATCAGAAAAGCTTGAGAGTGGTTAAGATTAATTAAGAGTAAATGCATTTGGGAAAAGGAAATTATGGTGCTGTAATTTTAGAATGCAAATGAGGTCAAAAAGTTTAAACTAATGTGCATCTATATAAACACTGTCTCAATAACGGGAAAATATTTCATTACAAGGATTTATAAGTACTGTATTCTGTACTTCTTGTTATATAAGTAGCAACAAATTGATAAACGGGAACCTGTTGTCAGCTCATTAGAATACCCATATGGCTGCCGATAGTTAAGCTGGTACTAATTCAGAATTCTTGTTCCACGACATTTCAGCAGCCTGATTTCTTTGCCCTACAAGTAAAAAGTGTTGGCACCCCACTCAATCCCCGTGAACCTCTTTTTCCTGGCTCAGTGTGCCCAAATCCTATTTTGTGGACTTTGCTGCTAAGGGCTCCCATCTGCAATGGTCTTGAGGCTCTGGGGCCACCCTTACTACTTAGACAGCCAGGGGTGCCTGGAAGGTTTGCTCCCTAGCCTCCCTAGGATCTGTGGCCAATGGCTGGCATGAAGGTCCTTTGTCTTGAGATGGGACAAACTCTGGGGTATCATTTACCTCCCATAGGATGGGGCTGGGACTAGGCTTCACCTGAGATCACAGCAGAGCTTGACTTCTGTACTAGGTATGGTTCCTTGAAGTAGAGCCGGAAAAGGAAAGTCTCATGCAAATGTTTTATAGAGGGGTTTTCTCAGGTGAACCTTGCAGGGAATGGGGTGTTATAGAAAGTTATTGAGACACTTGCTGGAACAGTAAAGACTAGTCAGACTGTTGTGACAAGTGTCAGACTATTGCAATAGAGCGGAGAGATGGGGCTCAACTCTGAATGTAAGCAGGGAATCACAGCCAACAAGCCGAGTGAAGGATCTGTGCGTGGACAACTACAGGGAGAAGACACTGAGGGTAGGGGCATTTGTGCCGAAGGCAGGCCAGGGTGATCAGACATCGAGGGTAATCAGTTATTGACGGTAGGGGGATTCACGTGAGGCTGACTTGGCAGGATTATTGCTACAAATAGATGGCACAGGCCAAAGACGGGGCCTGAGGATGAGCCAAGTTGAAAAGAGGCCTCCAAGGATCCTGACTAAGTCCGTCCTGAGGAAGCAGGGAGGGCGGAAGATGTGGGTTCAGCTCCAGTCTGCCCCTGCCTGGTCAAACAGGATCCTACCCTGAGGGAAAGAAACTGGACTTTTATATCCTCACATCAGCTAGTGTCTGGCTGTGAGCCAACCGCCAGGCCGTGGATACTCTGCCAACGGGAGACCCAGGAGTCTTCAGCGGCCCACACTCACAGCAGCGGAGGGATGCGCTTCCCTGCTCATTTCCCAGCTCATTAAAGATGAGCTCCCTCCCCTTCCCTATCCTGCCTCCTCCTTCTCCTCTCTTCCCCTTCTTGCTTCCTGGGAGCACTGTCTGCACAGGAACCCTTATCACAGACACTGCTCCAAAAAACTCAACCTAGGACACCCTCCAGCTCTGACACTGGAGAGTTAAACTTGCTTTGATGACCGCAGGCCTGCCTCGTCTTGCAAGTCTCTTCATTCCACGAGAGGGACAGCATCTGAGGTAGTGGGCTCCTGTAGTTCCCACCGGCAGGGAATCTGTGTTCCCTTCTAGTAATAGTGTTTCAGTTCTCCTCTGAGGAATCGAACTTTCTCTTCTCTTAATCTATAAGATTCAGGTATAGTACACATGTGTGCACGTGCGCACACACACACACTATTTCTCTCACACACACACATACACAGACACGCACACAGGCGCTAGAGGGAGCCATCTGACCTAGGCCTGGACAATCAGAGTCTAGGGATGGCCGGTGATCTGAGCCGATCCAGTGAGCCTCAGTCATGGGAGTTTGGCTGGAACTCTTGGAGAAATGGTACTGTGCACTCTTTCCACTGAGATGGTTAATCTGCAAGAAATCAGCCTGAGGCTGCTGAGGGTCATCTTCCCACAAATAGGAAGATTCTGACCAAGATGGAGGCAACCACAGAAGCATGAAAGACAACTGGCGACAGCATGTGAGCCCTGGGTCATCTTCTGGACTTTTCAGTTGTGTGAGCCTATTCAGTCCCTTTAGCTGGGTGCAAGCCACCCAGAGATGAATTTCAATCACAGACAAGAAAATGAGCCTCCTCTAATTCTGCTGATAAGAGTATGGTGAAAACCAGCTTTAGATGGTCCATTGGACTCCACTGTCTGGATTCTGGGCGGCTATGTGACCTTGATCAAATCTATCACCTCTCTGTGCCTCCATTTCCCTACTGGTACTATTTATTTCCTAGAGTGGAGGTAGAGCTCTCCAGAACTCTGTGGAAGATTCCTCCGAGAGTGTGCCCTGGAGCCCATGCTCTCCTCTCCAGTCTCCTAGCCCCCAAGACTCTGAGTTCTGATGCCACAATTTCTTCCCAAGGGCCAGATCCTCTCCCTGCACCTAACTTCACCTCCAGCAACTAGTCCAGGAAGAGCAGGGGGGCCCAACCTCAATGTACACATCTGGGAACTGGGCCCCTGCCCGGGACTCCTCTGTCCACTGGAGCAACCCTGGTGATTTTTGTGATCACAATTCTTGTTCATCATTTCATTCTCCATTCAGACAAGATCAGCCTCTGTGGACCGCCCCTCTCCTGGGGCCACGTAGCTGCATACATGGACAGAGTCAGGGATTAGAGGGATGCTAATTACACATTCCAGCTACTCTATTACCTGCTATGGCATCTTGTTCCTTCATATTTCAAAAAGCCACAGATTTCCATACATGTAATGGGAATCATAAGCATCAGAAGTGAGTATCTTTGGCTGGGTTAGGTTGAATTTTCTCTGGATTAAATAACACGTTGCAGCAGATACTGTCAGGCTCTGCCCATATTCCCTGGGGTCGCTTCACCATCCCCTTCACCATCCTCTCACTGGCCCTAGGCCAGAACCTAGGTCTCTTTCTGGGAAGGCTCTCCTCAGGCTTCTGGAAACTACTTCATCTACTGTCAAGGAAGAAGAGCCAGAAATACCTGGTTATTGTACACCTCCCTCATCCCCTCTCTTTAACCAATGCCTAACAGCACAGGGGTACAAATGGGCATGAATGCATCCGGCCTCTTGTGCTAGATCTGAGCAGCTCTGAAACTAGATACTTCCAAGGTCCTCCTCTACGAGGCTCTGCTTGGTACCATATCCTTCCATTGCCAGGCCCACATTCCACCTCCCTCCTGTGTTTTCCTGGGGAGAGCTTCTACTAATCCACTGTCTAATGCTTAACAGAGTATCTTATACACAGTTGGCGCCCCAACAGTGAAGGCTACCTTACTGTTACAGAGTACCTGCCAAGTGGCAGCACTGGCTGCATAAGCACAAACAGAGCGTAAATCCCAGGAGGTGGACTCATGTGTGCATGCACATATGTGCATGCACACATGCACAGTTCATTCCTGGCAGACACAGCAAACGTCCTACATGGTATAGGTGATGTTCTTATAAGTCATGTCCAATGACCCCATGAAGCCAATGTTACCATGAAGCCAATGCAAGAAGAGTCTAATACCTCTTGCTTTAAGACCTGTCCCCAAGCATAGAGCTGAACAACTTGGGGCTTCTCTATATGGGTACCAGGTAGCAGGCAGCTTTCCAACGTGCCCATGAGCTAGCTAACTGAACAGCACAGTCACCCATCACATTTATATTTCCCCTGATTTACCAGGACCTTGTGAAAAGTTTGGCAGGACAGGGACAGGGCCAAGGAGAACCACATATTTAGGAGCATACTTAGGAAAGGAGGAGCCCGCTATGGTTGGGGAGGGTAAGGAAGCTCACAGGCAGAGGGCCAGCCATGTGCTGGCTGCTCTGAACACCTCAAGCTCTAGCCTGGCTACTAACTGGTGTCAAGGGGATGGTGGGACCCTTCGTGTGAAGGCACATGGGGATGTCAGGCTGACTCTAAAAGTAGCCAGATGAAAGCCTGGAGCCGCTAAGAGCCACTGTATCAAGAAAACTTGCCTGAGAACGACCAAAGGAAACAAAGCTGTGAATTAGAAACACAATGCAAGAGATGGTTTATCTGTTACGCATCTCAATTCAGCCGGATCTGAAACCTGAAAAGTCTTTGTTGCTGAGCCAATTCAATCCCTTTTTAGTTTCAGCCTGTTGAAGAAAGGCCCCGTCGCTTTAAACAGAGGTAGTAACTAGAGGCAGAGAGCCTGTGGGCACAAATGGAAAAGTCTCAGCTCACTGAACTATTCGTGCTTTTGTGCCCTTAGCTCAAAACTGGTACCTGTAATGTGAAAGTTACTTGAAGATGTGGGGCTTCCTCCTAAATCTATACCTACCTTTTCGTGCTGCTCACATCTTACCATTCAGGTACAGGGCGCCCCCCGCCCCCCACCCCCGGCCCCAAGGGTACCTCCTGAGACCAAACATTCTGACCTCAGCTCCCAAGCCTTCACTTGAGCACAGACTTTGCAGTGAAGGTTGGAGGAGAACTGAGGCCTGGAAAGTCGACTCTGCCAGACCTGGCCAGGCCCAGGGAGTTGATTGCTGGGGAGACAACATTGTCCACTCAGTCACCTTGAATGAAAGGACAGGACTCCTCAGTCACCTTGAATGAAAGCATAGGACTCCCAAGTCTGCTCCTTTGGGAGTAGAGAGAAGAGGAAAGCGGGCAGAGTTACAACAGCAGTCATTAGCATATGCCTAAACAAAGCCGCCTTCCATCTGAAAGGCTCAGAGGCCAACGGGAACTAGAGGAAATTCAGAAGACAGCTCTGCTCTGTCATTAATACCGTGCAGGTAGTTACCAGGTGAAAATCGGACTGCTGCTGCCACCCCGACTTCACAGGGCAAAAAGGCATTTGCAAGGCATTGCATTACCAAGGAGGGGTGCCAGTTCCCTCCAGGATTAGAAAAAAGTTGCAATTCTTAGTAATTCTTCACTGATGGGCTTGAATCCCCTGCCAGGCTTCCCCTTCCCCACAGCCTCCCTTTTGTGTATTAGAACAAAAGTGGGGAAAAAATAAAATCTGGAAGCCCGTTTATCTAGCAGCTGAGATGCAGCAGGGATTTTGCTTCATTTGCACAACCCCTCCTCAGGCTGGACACCGGGCTGGATTAGAACTTCAGTCAGTACAGCCTGGTACACAGCCTGTCAGGCTGGGCTCTGCCAATTAAAATTTTAAATAAAATAAATATAACACCTATGATTTTGCCCTTGACACACAGTACAAGAAATATGAGCACTATATGTCTGTTTTATCCTAAATAAATGAATGTGGCTCAAGTATCGCCTGCCTAGCCGCTCCTTTATCGAGCTTTGTTGGTGGGCGGCAGCACTTCCCGTCTCTGTAGTGCAGAAACCCTCATGGCCTCCAAGGTCTTTCTTCAGTCTCTGGGGCTGTCGCTTTAAAGTCTCCCGGCCTACCAATGGCCTATGAGGTCCACTCCAAGGCTGTGCTTCCAATCTTGCCACACCAAGCCTGGCCCACACCCTTTCTGATTCAGTGAACCTAATATCTGGGAAGCTTCCCTAAGAATGCCCAGGAGCTACCCTCTTCCAGGATCCCATGATATGTACAAGGCAGCACAGGTCTCCTTCCACCATCTCAAATTCCCAAATCCTGTCTCTGGGAAGGCTCACTGCCCCTCACCTTTTTTAAATTTTTTAAATTAATTATTCTTATTAACATATAATGTATTATTTCCCCGAGGGGTACAGGTCTGTGAATCGTCAGGCTTACACACTTCACAGCACTCACCGTAACACATACCCTCCCCAATGTCCATATGCCCCTCTCCTTTATTGGGCCATTTCTTCTGTTTAAGATCCCCTCAATGGGAGAGTATTGGCTGGGGGAGGACACAAGGGGAACTTTCGGGGACTGAAATGTCCCTGTCTGCATCTGGGTGATGCTCACCAACACAGGGTGTGCAAACGTGAGATTCAAGGAGCTGCACATTCAGTGTTAGTCACTTAGCATACATTACCGCTCAGTTTAAAAAATGTACCTCCACAAAAAAAAAAAATTTGTTAGCTTGAACTGAAGGTGGGCAAATAGCCAACATATGGCCTCACAAAAGGTAATTTCATAGGTTCACGCTAGTAGCTTTGGGTGGGTCTGCCTACTGTGTGCTTTTAACAAAAATTGTTTTCATCCTTTAAAACAGAAAATTTTACATAAAATTCTGGATTACTGGTTCCAGTCAGAAACCAGGGGGGCACTTGATCTTCAGTTGTGGTATTTGATTTTGAACCATGTACTCAGGCATCAAAACACATAATCAAAGACCCCAAAAGCTCTTCAAGAGGTATTGGGACTTGGGGCACCTGGGTGGCTCAGCAGGTTAAGCCTCTGCCTTCGGCTCGGGTCATGATCCCGGGGTCCTGGGATCGAGCCCCGCATCGGGCTCTCTGCTCAGTGGGGAGTCTGCTTCCTCCTCTCTCTCTGCCTGCCTCTCTGCTTACTCGTGATCTCTGTCTCTCAAATAAATAAATAAATTCTTTAAAAAAAAAAAAAAGAGGTATTGGGACTAGTTTCCAGGAGTACATGGGGGTGCAGAGCAGGGTCACAGAGTTGTGATGTGGGGATTCCTCTCATTCCTTTGTGAAATAATTATCATAGCAGAAAACAAGATTATGTTTCTATCAGGTTTCCCTGCTATACCAAATAAAACTGTCAAAGTAAAAAAATGCATATACATACATCTATATGCATCTATCTAGCTAGCTACCAAAATGTATATATTTTCTCTTTCTCTTATTTCACTTAAATTTTCATTCATTAGTTCCTGTTCTACTATTTTTTTCTTCTCTTTCATAGGTTGCTATTAATCTCTTACAGCAATTTACAAATGCCCTACTACTCTAAGAACCATTGAAGTCACAGTTGGGAACTTCAATAATTTCACCAAGGCAGAAGCTATTAAATGCAAACATTGGCAAAAGTTTTTAACGCTGCAGAATATCATGAAAAATGCCAAGGTAAGCTCATTGTTGCTGCGGATTTAATTCATCCTCTTCTTAAAAGCTAGAAATCCCCTCTCTGCCCAGCAGGACCCGAACAAGCCTTAAATGAGGGCCAGGTGAGGCCACATCTGGCTGATTCCTCCCCTCCCCAAAACCCAGCATGGCAGCAGAGTAGGCAGCCCTGAAGGAACAGGGGATGGAAAGCCCTGCTAATTTTTCTCATCCCATTACAAGCTCAGAACTGAAATGGACACAACAATAGTTAACCCCACAGCCTGCAGACTCCACTAACCATGAAAACAAAGCTACCTTATATACTTGTTCTTCTTTATACTTTTCAAAATCATTTCCTTATAGGTGGTTATTGAAACCCCAAGAAGTAGAGAAGCTGCCCTTGAAATTTGAGTGCTGCGGGGCCCAGAAAAGAAAGAGCTCAGTGTTGCTTTACAGTTTGCCATCAAAGCCAGGGCAAACCAGAGTCTCTAGACCTCTCACTACCTCTTCTTTCTAGATCCAGGACACATCCCAGTGCTGCTAGAGCCAACATGTCATCTCACTATTGGCTGAATGAGAGAGTAACACAAGAGGTCTGCATTTTGGAGTCACAAATAGGAGAGCTGCTTACAAATTAATTAAATAAAAAGGTAAACGTTTTTTAAAAGGCATACCAGTTAGTTAATGTATATAAAATGAGCGAATTTCTAAGAGATATAACTACCAAACTACTATAACTACCTAAGCTCATTCAGGAATAGATAACCTGAAATTAAACTATGAAAGTAAATCCATAAATTCTTTCTGTAAATAAAACCACAGTAACTTTACTGCTTCACTGTGAATTCTACCCAACACTTAAGAACATATTCATATCAATTCTACACAATTCTTTCAAAAAAATATAAAAGAAGGGAGGGCATTTGTGTGGCACAGTTGGTTAAGTGTCTGACTCTTGATTTCAGCTCAGGTCATGATCTCAGGGTCATGAGATTAAGCCCCATGTCAGCTCCACACTGAACACAAAGCTCGCTTAAGATTCTCTCTCTCTGCTTCTTCCTCTGCTCCTCCCCATCCTGCTCATATTTCTCTCTCTCTCTCTCTTAAATTTCTTTAAATTTAAAAAATAGAAAAGAAAGGAACACTTCCTAACTAATTTTATGAGGCCAGCATTTCCCTGATACAAGAATTAGAAAGGGACAAATCAAGAAAAAAAGAAAGAAAGAAAGCAACAACAACAACAAACCAAACAACTGCAGATCCACCTTATGTCTTACAACCGTAGATGCAAACATCATAGAAACAACTTTAGAAATGGAATCTAGCAACATATTTAAAAATGTAATAAAACATGACCAGTTGGGATTTAATTCAGGGCACTCAAGATTGGCTTAACATCAAAAAAATCAACCAAATTATTATAACTATATTAACATACTAAAAAAGAAAAACTATATATATAATCATCTAACTAGATGCAGAAAAGAAATTAACCATTGAAAAAATTCAACAACCATTCAAGATAAAAATTCTGAGCTAACCAGAAATAGAAGAAAACTTCCTTAACCTGGGAAAATGGCAAAGTTGTTTGTGTTTAATGCTTTGAGTCAATATTACACCGAAAATTCTAGCCAATGGAATAAGGCAGGAAAAATAAATAATAAACATCTGGTCTGGAAAGGAAAAAATAAAACTATCATTATCAGAAGATGAGGGGATGTCACCTAAAAAGAAAGTTATAAGAAATCTACATACACAAAATTTACTATAATTAATAAGTGAGTTTTGCAAGGTCAAAGGACATAAATTCTATATTTCAAAAAACTGTATTTATTTATGGTAGAAGCAATACTTGGAAATAACTATTTGCAAAGCAACAGATCATCACCTTATTTATTTATTGTCAATTGATTTTTGATAAAGGTGTCAAGACAATTTAATGATGAAAGAATAACCTCTAAAACAAATGGTGCTGAAAAAACTGGTTATCTAGATGTAAAACACAGAATTTAAGCCCTACCTCATATCATATACAAACATAACTCAAAATGAATCAAAGACTTATAAGAGCTAAAACTATCAAACATTTAGAAGAAAACACAGGCATAAAATGACATGACCTTGAATTGAGCAATGGCTTCTTAGCTATGAAATCAAAGGGCACAAGAAACAATACAAAAAAACAATAAATTGGACTTCAGTAAAATTTAAAACTGTTGTGCCTCAAAAGACACCATCAAGAAAGTGAAAAGACAACACACAAAATGGGAGAAAGTACTTGCAAATCATATATATGATGAGTGATTTATATCTAGAATATATAAATAACTCTTAAAATTCAATAATAAAAAGACAGACAACCCAATTTAAAAATGAGTAAAGGGGGCACCTGCATGATGCAATTGGTTAAGCATCTGACTCTTGGTTTTGGGTCAGGTCATGATCTCAAGGTCATGAGACTGAGCCCCATGTCAGGCTCCATGCTCAACACACAGTCTGCTTAAGACTCTCTCCCTCTCTCTGGCCCTCCCCCCCACCCCGGCTCACTCACTCTCTTTCTCGAAATAAATAAATAAAAATAAATAAATAAATAATCTTTTAAAAAATGAAGGATCTTGGAGGCCCCTGATTGGTTCAGTTGGTTGTGTCTGACTCCTGATTTGGGATAAGGTCATGATCTGAGGATGGTGGGATTGAGCCCCACATTGGGCTCCATGCTGGGCATAGGCTCTGTTTAAGTTTCTCTTCCTCCCTCTCCCTTTCCTTGCCTCTAAAAATAAATAAATAACAAAAAATAAAATTAGTAAAGAATTTGGACACAATTTCTCCAAAGAAGATATGTAAATGGCCAATAAGCACATGAAAAATTGCTCAATATTGCTAATCATCAGGGAAATGCAAATCAATGAGAAGAATTTCACATCCATGAGAATGGCTAAAATTAAAAGGTCACATAAGGACAAGTGTTGATGAGGATATAAAAACAATGGAAACCCTCATATTACACTGATATGAATGTAAATGGTGTAGCAATGTGGAAGACAATCTAGTGGTTCCTTAGAACGTTAAACACACAGTTACAGTATGACCCAGTAATTTCACTCCTAGATATATACCAAAGAGTAAAACAACAACAACAACAACAAATGTTCACATAAGAATGTACATGTAAAAGTTCATAATGATGTAGAAATGTTGGGGTTCAGACTTGATAGCCAAGAAAGAATTCTTGAGATGTCTTCAATGAAGAAAGATGGTTTTATCTCTGGACAGACTTAAGGGCTGCAAGTGGGTCATGAGGAATAGCTGATTGCATGCTTTCAAGTTTGGAGGGGCTTAGGGATAATCTAAGTCTCTAAGGAATTTTGGAAGCAAGGTTTCTAGGACCTTGAGCTATTGTTAGGAAAAGGTCACTTATTACTGACCAGTAAACTCTCAGTTATGAGATACTTCAGATGTGTACCAGAGGGCCATACATTTGGAGAATGATTACTAACATGTATCTTGTGGGGTAGAGATAAAGGAAGTTTCCAAATGAATTTTTTATGTTAAAGTAGACTTACAGGATCCTGGGGAGTTAGGCTAAGATTGCCTGTTAATCTCAGCAAAGTATCAGCACTGAGACAGCTTAGCTTCCAGAAGAAGGTCACTCTGCCTGTTTCAAAGAATTGTCAATGGGCTGTAGGCAGTAAGGAAATTTAATTTTTTGTTTTGCCTTGGTTTCCCACATCAATAATAGGAATTCAGGAATATAATCCAAATGTCCATCAACTGCTGAATGTATAAATAATATATTATATACCCATACAATAGACTATAATTCAACAATAAAAAATAATAAACTAGTGACACATGCTAGAGCATGGATGAATTTTTTTTTTTTAAAGATTTTATTTATTCATTTGACAGAGAGATAGCACAAGAAGGCAGAGCAGCAGGTAGAGGGAGAGGGAGAAGCAGGCTCTCTGCTGAGCAGGGATCCTGATTCGGGGCTTGATTCCAGGACCCTGGGATCATGACCTGAGCTGAAGGTAGCCACTCAACTGACTGAGCCACCCAGGCACCCCTAGAGCATGGGTGAATCTTAAAAACAGTGCGGTAAATGAAACAAAATAATTATAGAAGACCACATGTTATAGTATTCCATTTATATGATATTCCCAGAATAGACATGTAGGGATAGAGACCAGGGAAATGGGGGGAATGGAGAGTGACTGCTGATGGATACAAAGTATTTTGAAGGGTACAGGGAGAGGGGTAATGGAAATGTTCTAAAATTGATTGTGGTGCTGGTTTTACAGCACTGTGAACAGACTAAGAATTATTGATTTGTACACTTTAAATAGATAAATTGTACACATTGAGATATTTCTCAATAAAATTATTTTAAAAATATATAAACAAAAAATATGTAAAAACCTTTTCGGTAGCATTCAAAACCAGAAATATTTAGGGTTAAATGTATTAAAGTTTGTGTAAGATTTGTAAAACAAAACAAAACAAAACAAAAAAACCCTACAAAATATTATTAAGAAAAAATTAAAAAGGGCTAAATAAATGGCTATACTGATATACCATGTTCATAGAAAGCAAGAGTCAATATTGTTAAGACTCCAACTCTTATCCAAAAAGATATAGATGTAACATAATCTTATTGAAAATCTCATTAGGATTTTTTAATAGCAATTAAGGAGCCCATTCTAAAATTTGCACAGAAATACAAAAGACAGAGACTGGGAAAAACTATTTTGGAAAACAAAAACAAAGACAGAAAAGTTGGAAGACATTTACTACCTTCTTTCAAAACTTTTATAAATCAGCCTGCCTGGGTGGTTCAGTCAGTTAAGTGCCTGCCTTCAGCTCAGGTCATGATCCCAGGGTCCTGGGATGGAGCCCTGTATTGAGCTCCTTATTCAGTGGGGAGCCTGTTTCTCCTCTCCCTCTACCTGCTGCGCCCCCTGCTTGTGCTCTCTGTCTCTCTGTCAAATAAACAAATAAAATCTAAACAAACAAACAAAAAACTTCTATAAATCAAGAAAATTGTTGTGGTTGGTTAGAGGGTTCACTTCATAAAGGACCAAGGGAACTTTTTGGAGTGAACACAATGTTCTCTCTTGATTCAAACAGACATATACAATTCACGGACTTCATAAATTTAGACACTTAAAATCAAAGCATTTGATTGTATGTAAATTACAACACAATAATTTTGGCTTAAGAGTTAAGCAAATTTACTCAATGGACATTAAAGTATATTAAACACAGCAGAAGAGAGGTTTGTTAAAATGAAAGCAGAGCAACAGAAATAACCAGAAGCACAGAGAGAAAAATAATTGAGGAGAAAAAAAATACTAAGAAGAGCATCTGTACAGTACAAAAATATCCAATTATATAAAATACCTACAAGTGGAGTTCCAGAAGAAAATGAGAGATAGAATAGGAAAGGAAAAGTATTTGAAAAACTAATGGTTATTTTCCCCAAATTTGATGAAATACCTCAACCCACAGACCCAAGCTCAATAAAACCCAAGAAAGGTAAAGGCGAAGAAAATCACATGTAGACTCATTATTTTCCAACTCCTGAAAATAAACTATTCAGTGAAAATAGTCTTATTACCTATAGTGGGGAAATTATAAGAATTAATTGCTCATCAAAAATAATGAACGTAAAGGCACCTTTAAATTCTGAAGGAAAAAAACACTATAAATTTTCAACCAAGAATTCTATGTTTAGCAAAAATATTTTTCAAAAATAAACACAAATGGTGCCTGGGTGGCTCAGTAGGTTGTCTGACTCTTGCTTTTGGTTTAAGTCATGATCTCAGGGTCCTGAGATTGAGCCCCGTGTTGGGCTCTGTGCTCAGTGTAGAGTCCTCTTGTCCCTCTCCCTCTGCTCCTCTCCCTCCCCTCTCTCTGGTATAATAAATAAAATCCTTTAAAAAAATACACGAAATAGACATTTTCAGATATATAAAAGCTAAGAGAATGAATAAACTACCAGTAAACCTGAACTACAAAAAATAAAATAAAATAAAATAAAATAAAAATAAAGAAAAAGAAATTCTTCAAGCTTAGGGAAATGATACCAAATGGAAACTGATTTACAGGGGAGAATTTAATGCTAGACAAAGTAAATGAGTACAGGTTTGATTTGAGGAGAAATATGTGGAATGTTCTGTGTAAGCTTAGCCAGGCAAGGCAGCCAGAGGCCTCTTTGGAACTCTACAGGGACTGTACTGGCTCAGAGCTATGCTTTGGGCTCTTCCTGAAGAAGTTCTTCAAAATTGTATTAGCAGAATTTCCTCAAAACAAAGTCTAGGTTCTGACATCTGTGGATGGATTTCCTTGGGAGATGACAGCATGAGCACAGAAAGTTGCCACAGTTACTTGGTTTTGAAAAACTTTCCATTCTGTTTAAGAAAAAAATACAACTAACAGCTATATAGAAGGATAAATACTTTACTTTCCAACTCATTAAACTAATGAAAGAGATATGATAGCCTAGAGCCATCACCAAAAGATGCCAGTCTTCAAAAAGAGCCATCATAAACAGAAAGTATAAAGGCAATCAGTGAAATCCATGGAAACTAGATGAATTGCTGATATTCAAGAAGTAAACACTGCTAGAACATCAATCATAATCCATCAAATAATCAGTGGCTTTTCCAAATAGACCATGTGACAGAGAGTCTTTCCCACATGGTCTCTCATCAAAAGATATCATTTATCTCCAAGGAGATATTTTCACTCCCAGAATTTATTCAAACTTCTCCAGCTCAACAACTCTTTTGTTGGGGAATCACAAGACAAGGCTATCTGTATTTTCCTGAGCTGGCTTCCAGAAAGTATGCAGGAACAATTCCCTTGCCTCTACCCCAATAATACCTTTTGCTGAGGGATTTTTCTGGCTTGCCACATCCTTCGCTGATAATAAGAATAGCATCCTCCAAGGGATGGTGGTCATTTTCTAATACCATTTGCCATCCTGAAAATAATACTGAGTCACCTTTAGTGACTTTTTTTAGTGAATTTCAGTCTTCAAATAACTAACCAGTGAATATCTAGAACCACAGCAATAAATTTAAAATGTTTTGTCCTTTTTCAAATTTAAATTATTTAAATTTTGGATTATTTTTCATTTTAATTCAGGAGACTACTATTACTTAAGTGATTACACTATTGTCCAGATGGAAGGTTTATAAAATTATAATTCTTTTTTTTTTTTGTAAAGTTTTTATTTATTTATTTAACAGAGAGAGAGTGATCACAAGTAGGCAGAGAGGCAAGCAGAGAGAGAAGGGGAAGCAGGCTCTCTGCTGAGTGGAGAGCCCAATGAGGGACTCGATCCCAGGACCCTGAGATCATGACCTGAGCCAAAGGCAGAGGCTTAACCCACTGAGCCACCCAGGCGCCCCATAAAATTATAATTCTTAGGATAAAATTTTGTAAACAATTTTTTAGAACTTTTTAAAAAACAGACCCTGTTTTTTGGGTTTTGGTCCAACATGAAAAGAGGTTAAAAGTCCATCCCAATGCATAAAAAGCTGAAAAAAAAAAACTGTAAAATGAAAAACTCTTCTTAGATCTGTCAGAAAAGTGAGGTAATAGGACAAAACACTGTCTCCCAATGAGAGAATCAGAGAGGCAAATACAGATAATCACAACTGATTGGAGAAGATACCCATTAGCAGAAATCTCCAAGAGAAGCAGTGCCAAATTAGGACCTAAACTGTAAACCTAAACTGTAGTTGACAAATTGCTGGAGGTTCATTGTGGACAAATCTGAGAGTTAAAAATTCCAGGAAGGCCCAATCACAGGGAGGGCCTCACTCTTTTGTGAGTTTTACCTCTAGGAGCTAGACCAGTGAAGAAAAGTCCCATGTGCTCCCAACAGGAAGAAGGGAAAAGGAAACATTTTGGAATACAACAGACCTTTCTGTTCTTAACAAGGTCTGACCTTGAAAGAAATTATTTTACTGGAATCTAAACTTTTGGGTTTCTTTCAAGGCCACACCAGCCCAGAGGGAAGAGAAATATTCTATTACAGCCCATTGGCTCCATCCTGTCCCACCTAAGGTTAGGGAAGAATACTGAAAAGCTCATGTGAAGTTTGGAGTCCAGAGGCACATGCTCACTAGAAGACTGAGATCTAGTTAGAAGACTATAGAATTATTCCCCTTTCCTACATGTTAACACCATTTTACTAAAGGCTTAATTACAGCAGTTATTTTTAACAAGGACATCATATCTGGCTCTCAATAAAACTTATGAGGCAAAAAACACAGTTTGAAGAGATAGAGCAAGCATCAGAACCAGATTCTGAAATGACAGAGATGTTTAAATTATCAGACCAGGAATTCAAAGCAAGTATGTTTAATATGGTAAATACAGTAAACACTCTAATGGAGAAAGTGAACAGCATACAAGAGCAGATGGGCAATGTAGAGAGAGATGCATTCTAAGAAAGTATTAAAAAGAAATGCTAGAGATTAAAAAAGAATCTAACAGAAATGGGCATGGTTGGGCGCCTGGGTGGCTCAGTTGGTTAAGTGTCTGCCTTCAGCTCAGGTCCTCAGGTCGTAATCCTGGAGTTCCAGGATCAAGTCCTGCATTGCTCTCTGCCCAGTGGGAAGTCTGCTTCTCCCTCTGACCTTCCCCCATCCATGCTTTCTGTCTCTCATTCTCTCTTTCTTGATTAAATAAGTAAAATCTTTAAAAAGAAAAAAAAAAGAAAGAAATGGGCATGGCTGAAGGAAATATATCTGAGGGTGAGGATATGTCAATAGGAATTTTCAAAATAGAAAAACAAAGACAATAAAGGACTGAAAAAAAAAAAAGAAGAAGAAGAACAGAATATGCAAGAACCACTGGACAACTTACAAACATATATGATGGGAATACCAGAAGAAGAAAAAGAGAAATGAATGAAGGAAATATTTGAAGAAATTATGACTGAGAATTTCTCCAAATTAATGACACCAAACTGCAGAAGCAGGAAGCTCAGCAAACACCACACAGAATAAATGACAAAACAAGCAAACAAACAACAAAAATAAAATACACCTAGACATATTATGTCCAGGCTGTAGAAAATAACAGATAAAGAAAAAAATACTGTAAGTAGCCAGGGGAAAAAAATTCTTACCTGTAGAGGAGAAAACTTAAGTATTACATCTGACTCCTCAGAAACCATACAAGAAAGAATAGATTGAAGAATTTAAAGAGTTGAGAGAAAATCTCACCCAAAGCAGAATTGTGTACTCTCTGAAATTATCCTTCAAAAGTGAAGAAATAAAGACTCCCAGACAAATGAAAATGATGAAATTTGTAGACAATAGACTGCCTTGTAAGAAATGTTAAATTACACTTTCAAGAGAAGAGAAAAATAATACAGGTCAGAAACTCAGATCTATATAAAAGAAGGAAGACATCAGAAAGGAATAAGTGTGAGGCGCCTGGGTGGCTCAGTGGGTTAAAGCCTCTGCCTTCGGCTCAGGTCATGATCCCAGGGTTCTGGGATCGAGCCCCACATCGGGCTCTCTGCTCCGTGGAGAGCCTGCTTTCTCCTCTCTCTCTGCCTGCCTCTCTACCTACTTGTGATCTCTGTCTGTCAAATAAATAAATAAAATCTTAAAAAAAAAAAAAAGAAAGGAATAAGTGTAGGTAAAATAAAAACTTTTATTTAATTATATATGCTTATCTATCTATGTGTTTATCTGTATTCTCATATATGTTTAAGTGAAATGAATGACAGCAATGAGACAAGGAAAAGGAGAGAGGAATTAAGAATATTCTGTGTTTTTTCTTAAAGGTTTATTTATTTATGGGGTGCATGGGTGGCTCAGTCTGTTAAGTGTCAGACTCTTGGTTTTGGCTCAGGTCATGATCTCAGAGCTGTGAAATGGAGCCCCACATCTGGTTCTGCACTCACCAGGGAGTCTGCTTCTCTCTCTCTTCTCTCCCTCTCCATTTGCCCCTCCTCCCACTCACACACTTTTTCTCTCGAAAATAAATAAATAAATAAACAAATAAATAAATCTTTTTAAAAAACTACTTATTCTAGAGAGAGAGACATAGAGAGCATGCAAGCGGGGAAGGTGGAGAGGGAGAGGGTGAGGGGAAGCCAGACTATTTCAAGTTGACTCCCTGCCAATCATGACACCTGACTCAGGGCTTGATCTCATGACCTTGAGATAATGACCAGAGTCAAATCAAGAGTCAGACGCTCAACTGACTGAGCTACCCAGGCACCCCAAGAATGTTTTGTTATTATAGGATGCTTGCACTACCTCTGAATTGGTATAATGTTATTTGCAAATGGACTTGGAGCAGTTGTAAATGTATATTGTAAAGTCTAGTGCAAGCACTTAAAAAAGGTTAAAGAAAGTATAACTGAAAAGAGAGGAGAGAAAATGGAATCATATTAAATGCCTAACTGAAACAACAAATGGTGGGAAGAGTGGAAGACAAAAAGCAGAACAAAGAACAAGGGCCACAAATAGAAAACAGTAACAAATATGATAAATATAAATTCAGCTATATTAATAATCACATTAAATGTCAGTGTTCTAAAGACACTAACTAAAGACGGATTGTCAGAGTGGATCAAAAAACAGGACTTGACTTTGTGTTGTCTATAAGAAACCTACTTTAAAAACAAAGACTTAGGGGCACCTGGGTGGCTCAGTGGGTTAAGCCTCTGCCTTCAGCTCAGGTCATGATCTCAGGGTCCTGAGATCGAGCCCCGCATCGGTCTCTCTGCTCAGCAGGGAGCCTGCTTCCCCCATCTCTCTGCCTGCCTCTCTGCCTACTTGTGATCTCTGTCTGTCAAATAAATAAATAAAATCTTAAAAAAAAACAAACAAAAAACCCCAAAGACTTACATAGGCATAGTACATGCAGTTTTTAAAATTCTGCATTAAATGCCATGTTTTTTTTCACATTAAAACATTACTTTTTAATTGAGATGTAATCCACATACAGTGAGATGCATATGTAGCTCAAGTGCTTAGTTTTGATGAATACACACATACACAACTCAGACTACTATGAAGACAGAACATTTCCATAAGTTCTCTTATGTGCCTTTCTAGTCAAGCCATCCCCTCCAGAAGCAACCACTGAACTAGTTTCTATCATTATACATTTATACTGCTTATTCTAGATTTTCATATAAATGAAGGTAATATAAATGAAAAAGGTATCTATTTTAAGTCTAGTTTCTTTCACTTAGTATAATGTTTCTGAGATAGATTCATTCTTTTGTACTTACATCTTCTAAAAAATTTAAATTTTGGGATATGCCTGGGTGGCTCAGTGTGTTAAGCCTCTGCCTTCGGCTTAGGTCTTGATCTCAGGGTCCTGGGATTGAGCCCTGCATTGGGCTCTCGGCACAGTGGGGAGCCTGCTTCCCCCTCTCTCTCTGCCTGCCTCTCTCCTACTTGTGATCTCTGTCTGTCGAATAAATAAATACAAATCTTTAAAAAAATTAAATTTTTGTATTTGTATGGACTAATGGATTTTTAAATTTAGTGTTTTATTCCTGTGTTATTACCAAAAAAATGAGAAAAGAGGCAGGAAGAAACTTTTGAAAGAGATGATATGTTTATGGCATAGATTTTTGTGATAATTTCATGGGTATATACACATTTCCAAACTCATTATGTTGTATACATTACATAGGTACAGTATTTTGTATGTCAATTATACGTTGATGAAGTATTTTTATTTAATCTTTCAATAATCCATCTGGAAGTTTTCTGGAATGGCTACAAACAAAAAGAATATAATCATTCATTTACAGATACACTGTATTATCTAATGATAGTTTAAAATCAAAATCATATTTTATTAATTGATGCATTAAAATTGATTAAGTAGCTTCTTTGCTATAAGGATATAAGTATATGATAAAATATGTCAAAATACATAAATATCTGATAATAAAATAATTGATTTAAATAAAAAATAAATGGATGGATAAAGATATACTTTGCTAACCCTAATCAAAATAAAGTGACAAATAGCTGTATTAATTTCAGACAGAGTATATTTTAGGCCAAGGAAAGTTCTCAGACATAAAGAGGGGCATTACATAATGATAAAGGGGTCAATTCACCAATAAGACTTAACAATCCCTAGTGTTCAAATGCCTAACAATATAGCATCAAAGTACGTGAGACATAAACTGATAAAACTACAAAGAGAAACAGATAAGTTCATTATTTTATGTGGAGACTTCAACATCCCTATCAGAAATGGAGGGATCACACAGGAAGAAAATCAGTAAGAACACAGCCAAATTCAACAGCGTCATCAATCAAATGTATATAATAAACATCAATAGATCACTTAATTCAACAACTATAGAACACACATTATTTTCAAGTTCCTATGGGACATTTACCAAAATAGACCATATCTGTGGCATAAAACACATCATACCACAGTTAAAATAATATAAATCATACAGTGTCTGCTCTCACACAGTGGAATTAAACTGAAAACCAACAATAGAAATATAGCTGGAAAATCCCAAAATAAGTAAAAATTAAACAACCCATTTCTAATTAACAGATGGGTCAAAAAATTCTCAAGATAGATTTTTAAATATTTTGAACCAAATGAAAATTAATGCATAACTTATCAAAACTTGCGAGACACAACAAATAGTGTTAGAGTGAAATTTATAGTATTGAATGCATATATTAGAAAGGAAGAATCATTTAAGATCAGTGTCTCAGCTTCCATCTTATGAAGCTAGAAAAAGAAGAGAAAATTAAATCTAAAGTAAGCAGGGGAAAAGAAGTATTAAACATTAGAGCAGATATCAATGAAATTAAAAACAGAAAATCAATAGAGAAAATCAACAAAGCCAATCTAGTGCTTTGTAAAGATCAATAGAATCAAAGAGCCTCCAGTCAGGTTAACTAAGAAAAAAAGATAGAAGACACAAATAACTAATAATAAGAAATGAAAGGAAGGTTTTTATTACACACCCAATGGATAATAAGTAATATCATGAATACCTTATGCCCACAAATTTGATAACATAGATGAAATAGACTAATTCCTTGAAAGATAAGTTGCCAAAATTCACATGAGAAAAAATAGACAATTTAAACAAGCCTGTATCTATTAAATAAATTGAATCCATAAATGACAACCTTCCCCCAAAAGAAAACACCAGGCCCAGATGGATTCACTGGCTAATTCTGTCAAATATTTAAGGAAAGAAAAATGATACCCATTCTCTGTGATTTCAGAAGATAGAAACAGAGGGAATACTTCCTAATTCATTCTCTGAAGTCAACATACCAATACCAAAACCAAAGATCACAAGAAAACAAAACTACACAAAAATATCTCTCATGAATATAGAAGCAAAACTTCTTAGCAAAATATCAGCAAATTGAATCCAGCAATGTATAAAAAGAATTAGACACCTCAACCAAGTAGCATTTATCCCAAACATACAATGATGGTTCAATATTTGAAAATGAATTAAAATAATCCATCACATCAGTAAGGTAAAGAAAAAAAAATGACACGATCATATTAATGGATGCTTAAAAAGCATCTGACAAAATCCAAAATCCTTTCATGATGAAGAAAAACTCATCAAACTAGAAATAAAGGCTTTATCAATTTGATAAAGAATAGCTACGAAAACCCTGTATCTATTACACTAATTTGAAAGAAACTAGAAACTTCCCTGTTAAAATTAGGAACAAGGCAAGAACGTCCCCTCTCATCACTTCTTTTCAACATCATGCTGGAAGTTCTAGCTAATTCAGTAAGATAAGAAAATAAAATAAAATAAAAGGTATATATATATACTGGTAAGAAACAAATAAAACCATCTTTGTTTGCAGATGGCATGATTTTTTATGTAGAAAATTTGAAAAAAGCAAAAAATATCATAGAACTAATTAGCAATTATACCAAGGTTGCAGGAGAGAAGTCAATATATACAAAAGTCATTTGCTTTCCTATATATTATCAATGAATATGAAATAAAAAACACAGTAATGCTCCCTGAAAAGAAATACTTAGGTATAACTCTAAAAAATATGTACATGAGCAAAACTACAAAACTCTGATGAAAAAGATAATAAATAAATAAATAAATAAATAAATGTACGGATATTCCAGGTTAATGGATAGGAAGACTCAATATTGTCAACATATTGGTTCTTCCATATTTAAACTATAGATTCAATACAATTTCATCCAAAACCCCAGGAAGTTTTGCAGATATCAGGAAAGTGATTTTAAAGTTTATATTGGAGAAGCAAGAGCAAAGTTAAAGGATTAGTATTACACAACTTCAAGATTTACTAGAAAGCTATAGTAATCCAAGCATTGTGGTATTAACTAAAGTATAGACCAATAGATCAATGGAATAGAATAGAAAGCTCAGAAATAAACCTAAACAAATATAACCAGTTGATCTTCAATAAAAGAGAAAAGACAATACAACAGAACAAAAATAATCTTTTCAACAAATTGTGCTGGAACAACTGGAAATCCACATGTGAAAACATGAATCTAGAAACAGAATTACATCCTTCAAAAGATTGGATTATCAACCAATGTAAAATATAAAACACAAAACCATTAAACTATTAGAAGATAATATAGGAGAAAACCTAGATGAACTTGGATATGAAAATAGTTTTTTAGATAGAAAACTAAAGACATAATCTATGAAGGGAATAATTGATAAACTGGACTTTATTACAGTTTAAAACCTTTGCTCTGCAAAAAACATTGTCGAGGGAATAGGAAGACAAGATACAGATTTGAAGCAAATACTTGGAAAATATATATCAGATAAAAGACTTATTCAAAATGTACAAAGTATTCTTAAAATTCACAGTAAGAGAACAAACAGGCAAATACTCAATGGGCGAAAGAACTGGACCCTTCACCAAACAAGATATACAAATGGCAAATAAGCATATGAAAAATTGTTCCACATCTCATGACATTAGGGAATTAAACATTAAGACAACAATGAGAGACACCTGGGTGGCTCAGTTGGTTAAGTGTCTGCCTTCGGCTGAGGTCATGATTCTAGGATCCTGGGATCAAGTCCTACGTTGGGCTCCTTGCTCAGCAGGGAGCCTGCTTCTCCCCCGGCCTGCCGCTTCCCCTGCTTGTGCTCTCTTTCTCCCTGACAAATAAATAAAATCTAAAAAAAAAAAAAAAAAAGACAAAATCAGATACTGCTACACACCTGTAGCTAAAATCCAAAATACTAACACCAAATGCTGGTAAGGATATGGAACTACAAGAATAAACATTCATTGCTGATGAGAATGTAAAATGGTAAAACACATTTTGATGAAAAATTGGTGGATTCTTACAAAACTAAACATACTCTTACCATACAATCCAGCAATCACACTTCTTTGTACCTATCCAAAGAATTGAAAACTTACGTCCACACAAAAATCTGCATATGAGTGTTTATAGCAGCTTCATTCGTGATTGCCAAAACTTGGAAGCAACCAAGATAACTTTCAGTGAATGAATGGATAAATAAATCATGTTACATTCAGATGATGGAATATTATTCAGTGCTAAAAAGAAATAGGCTGGGGTGCCTGGGTGGCTCTGTCGGTTAAGTATCTGCCTTCAGCTCAGGTTGTGATCCCGGTGTTCAGGAATTGAGTCCCACATAGAGTTCTCTGCTCAGCCAGGAGCCTGTTTCTCCCTCTTTCTCTGCCTCTCCCCTGCTTGTGCTTTTTCTTTCTCTCAAATAAATAAATAAAATCTTAAAAAAAGAAAAAAGGCTATCAAGCTACGAAAAAACATGGAAGAACCTTAAATGCATATTACCAAGTGAAAGAAGTCAGTCTGAAAGAGCTACACACTGTTTAATTCCAACTATATAAAATTCTGGAAAAGGCAAAACTATGGAAACAGTAAAAGGATCAGTGGTTGCTAGGGGTTTGGGGAAAGAGGGGCTGGATAGGCAGAGCACAGAGGATTTTTAGGTCAGTGAATCTACTCTGTATGATATTATGGTGGTAGATTCATGTCATTTCACATTTGCCAAACCCATAGAACATACAATACCAAGACTATGCATGAAGTGATAGTATATGCAAAATGGGGGAGTGGGAAGCTGCCTAAGGGCACATTTGGAGGTGATATGTATGTATCAAAATTGATAGGACAATACGCTTGACCTACACGTAAATTATACCTCAACTTCAATAGGACAAGTTCTCTGGCAATTACTGTTCCCCACTAGCCCAGATTGGCATCTGAGACCAGCCACCTGATTCCTTTGGGCATAGGAATAAGAAAGGGAAGTTCAGTGTTTGGATTCTGGACAGAGACAGGCTCTAGGACATCATTCTTACCATTAGTAAGCTCCTTGACACAACTCAAAATCAAAAGCAAAGGGAGGTCGCCTGCTTTCTGCCTGAGTGTCCACCTCTCTTCTTGGTACACCTCACCTTGCCCAGGACCCACCAGGTTGGCAGCAGAGACCACAGAACAAAGCCTGGGTATCACAGGAAGGCAACTGCATAAAGATGAATGGAAGGCAGGGTTTTTCCACGATGTTTTGCCATAGTAGACAGTGAAGCATGCTTCTCCAGTCTCTCTGAGTCTCCAAGTTCTTCAGGATGATTGAAAGTTCTGCTTTCAAACTCAGTGGGAAAAGTGTCATCTTTGATGACATAAGACAATGATGTAGAGAGAATATGGGATCATCCATCTTATCCTTGCTGGGGGAAGCTGTGTAAACCACAGAAATGGCATGAAGCCTCAGTGATAGCTCCTTACCTCCTAAAACTCACCCAAGCAACATGCTGCTTGCCAGCTTGCCGCATGTTCAAGCCAGACGTGGCAGTCTGGAGGGGTTCTGCTGATATGAATTGTTTGGCCCACTCAGTTGGCAACACTGAAAAACAGGGTTTCATATAAAATTCTGGATTCCCAGCTTCTAAAGAAAAATCAGAGCAACAGTGAAACATGGGAATATTATAAATATGGGTAAATCTGCTTGAATTCCCTCAAAGCATGACCCGCTGGCATCATGTTGGGAGTGGCTCTTGGAAAGGGCTACACCACCTCCATTTGTCCACAACCCCCACCTGGCCCACTTTTCCTTTTGGTGAGTTGTTGAAGTCCTAGTTTAAGGTTTCCTTTAAATTGTAGCTATTTGACCTTCTTCAGCTCCAAGAGCATAGGAGAAATTTTCCCATTGGCAATAAAGCAACTTTTTATAGAGAATTGCAAGAATTAAACCACAAAGCCAATTACTGTGGAGCTGCTCACACAGTGTTTGTGGGTGGATGGGCTGTGACCTTGAGGAATCTCCTGCCCTGCACTGGGTCTCAGTTTTCTGACCTGTAAGCTAAGGACATGAACTTAACCGTCTTTATCAGATCTTTCCTTAGATGATATATCTAACCCCAACTGCCTTGGCAGAAATGACCCTGCTGAAGCTGGGAGGCTTTTGTACACGGACTGACTTGCTTTTCATCCAATTCATTCAGAAAAGTGCATGCTCATCAATCCTTCCTTCATGGCCACTCTGGCATGATCAGCTCTGATCATTCAGAGCAGCTAGCACTTAGGAATACTGAATTCCCAACACTGCTCAAAACCAAAAGTGAAGGGAGGTGGCCCGTGTTCTGTCTGAGTATATGTCCCTCCTCCTGGTGCACCTCAGTCTGTCTGTGCAAACACTCCCCCCCCCACCACACAGGGCAGCAACAGTGACCCCCAACATCAAGGGCAGATTTAAATATCAAAATCCTGTTGAACTTCAACATGAAATTATCCCAAATTTGTTCACTCATATTCAGGTTGCCAGTGAAGTAGGAAAAAAGGTTTGACAAACATGCAAAATCTCTTGACAGGAACATCAGAGGAATACTTGTAGATGAGCATAGGCAGCCCAGAAGGCTGATGCTTCCTTCAAATGTTAAAACATATTTGACCCACCAAGCAATCTATATACTTAAGATGGTCCCATTCCTTGCTAAATTTCAGTTTATATCAGCAGAAGAGCAAATACAGGATTTTAACTATATGACCTTATAAAAGCGTCTACTCATATAAGAAATAAATATTTGACAACTAACATTTAATGAACAGAGTTAATGTGCTAACCATTACAAATGCACATTATATTCTTTAATCCATTTAAGGCTCCATTTTACACATGAGGAAGACTGAGGCTCAGAAAGGTAAAGCCACCTGTCTGAGATCACAGAGTTAGGCCAGGTAAAATCCTGGTGGCACTGACTTTTCAATTCTTTTTTTTTTTTTTTTTTTAAAGATTTTATTTATTTATTTGACAGAGAGAGAGAGAGATTACAAGTAGGCGGAGAGGCAGGCAGAGAGAGAGGAGGAAGCAAGCTCCCTGCTGAGCAGAGAGCCTGATGTGGGCCTTGATCCCAGGACCCCGAGATCATGACCTGAGCTGAAGGCAGAGGATTATCCCACTGAGCCACCCAGGCGCCCCTGACTTTTCAATTCTGATAGCTGAGCTCTAAAGCCCATGCTTTGTAGTGCTTCATGATACTACATCCTCCTTCCTCTCACATTGCACAAGAATGAAGAGAGTCCTTGAACCTTATTAAATCAACAGATAACCTTTCTGTCCACACGCAGAGGACGGCAGCATTCACATGCTTCCCTTATTTGACTTGAGGCATTCATAGGCATCCGTGTCTTCCATAAGAGTCAGAAACAGTTAGAGGGAAGCTAAGAAACTGTGTTCAGAACACCATAAGCCCTCCACCACGTGCCTTCAGGGCTAGTGTGTCATGGTTTCCATGAACTCCCTAGACATTTAAGGACTTACATTCATAGAACGCTTTTCTTCTGTCTTTTGGAGACTTGTTGATAAAATAATAATGATGATAATAGAGATAAGGTTGAAGACTTACTGTGCAAGGAGCACTGTGCTACATCAATTCTCTCACCATTTCATTTTCTTGGGTCAGAACTTTCCCTGGCCTGACCTTGGTTGCCAATGAGAAATTCATATCCAGGAGCCCATGTATCTGATGGAGAGCCCTGGTCCTGGGGCAGGACATCAGAGGTCTGATTCAAGTTTCCCTACTCGTTAGAAGAGAGCCAACCACAGGGCATTGAAAGCAGGGCTGTAATCTTTGAGAGCAGCCTCAGTACATTTGTATCTGTAGAGGTCCCCTCTGCCCATAATGCCCTCCTCCCCCGTAACCCCACCTCTTCACTGCCTGTAAAACTCGTTTGTCTCCAGGAGTGCACTGCCCCTCTTCCAACTTATAGAGGGTCCCCTCTCTGGGCCCCCACTGCTCCTCAGGTATGTGGCCTGCTCAGCAAGAACTATAGGCTATCCAGTATCTGTGGACGGTTTTATCTCCCCTAGAGGCCAGAACTTTTCTGTGTGAGCCTTGCCTACACCCAGCATCAACAAGGTGCTCTCTCTCAGCAGCAGCCAGGCTTTAATCTCCTCTGGCTATCCTCCCACCAATCCAAGAGTCTTGCTCTGAGGCTCCAGGGGGGTCCGTTTTGTGCCTGGCTCCACCTGATCCCCTCATGTGTGCTTGCAAGTCTACACTCCAACCTACTCTCCCACTTCTGCTCTCGCTTTTGCTCCTCTAGTTCAGGCCCTACTTCCTCCCACTGGGCTATGGAAATGGCTTTTTGACCAGTTTTCCTTCCAGCTCAATCTGGTGAGATGGGCATTTGAGTACTAGGTAAGACCTGAGCTCTGGGGCCTTAGCAGTCTCTCTCCTACTGCTCCTGGAACTCTCTCCAAACAGAGGAGTTTCTTACTGTGCCCACAGTCCCCATTGCCTTGGTCCTGCTTATGCCAGACTCTGCCTACGTACTATTTTATCCAGAGCAAGGATCCCTGGAGTAACCCAACACCCCCTCCAACTCATTCTGGTCTTTTCAGCTAAGGCAGCCCCACCTGGAGCAGGTCCCCATCACCTCTGCAGATACCAAGCAGCATCTACCCCTCTAAAGTCCATGCCAGCCTCTGCTTAGCACAGGTAGGTGTGGGGAACAAAGGACATAACTGCATTCCCTCTGGGGAGGGTGAAGATTGGGAGGAGAGAAGTCACAGGACGTGAGGACTATGTGAGCTCAGTAATTCAAGCACAGAGCAAAATGCAGGTCACCTTTCCCCAAGACTCCACAGGACCTGCTATTCATGGCATAGATGCTTGAATGAAATTTCAACTTAAATCATGTTTTTTTGTGTGTGTGTGTGTGTGTTCTATTTTCCAGAAATGAAGGGATACTCCACATTCAGTTTCCACTTAGTATCTCAAAAAGGTTTCCATGTCAACTCACACTGGCCCATAACAGAGCAATTTTCATACATTATAGAGTGAGCGGCATGAGGTGAGGGGCTCTCCCTCATGCTTTTCTCTCCCTAGTACCCGTCCCCCACATATATGCACGTGACACACAGGGCAATGCCTTACTCATAATCAGAATTTGTGGCCTCAGGAACGTCACCCCTTGTCAGAGTATATAGATCCATGCTTCTCTGGAGTGGGTTTGTCAGTAAAAACCAAGCCCTGTGCCTTTACCAGAGAAACGTGTAAGAATTATTGATAGGGTAATATGCACAGCTGCTCTGCTGGGGCACCCAAACCAATGCCTCTGCCTATTACAGCACAAAACCACAGCACTGCATACCTGTCCCCACACACCTGCCCATGCATGCTGCGTGCTGCCTCCTGCCAATGCATGGAGATGCTGATTAAGCAATGCTCAGCATCTTCAAAGAGATAAGTGCACAGTCACAGACACACACATCATGTATTTTCAAGGCAGCTGTGTGCATATGTTCACATGCATGACTTACTAGGCAAGCAGTGAAGAGCGTTTAGCCTGCCAGAAACAGATTCAGTGAGCATAAAGAAAGGTGACTTTTTGCACATGAGCTGATAGGGTTGGGCCCTATCAGAAACTTGGTAGGGCATGAAGGTAAAATGAACATGTGTTGGTGCTAGAGAGACCAGAAGTCAAATCCTAGTCCTGCTGTGTGACCCCTGACCAGATGAACAACCTCTCAGTCTCAGTTTCCTTGTTCTTTATGAACGAAGCTAACAAAAGCTGTTTCATGAGTTATGGTGGAGATTAAATGATACAATCAGCATACAACATTTAGCTTTTTCATAGTGTTTCTTCAGTACTATTAATGAAATATTTCAGTCATGGAGAGCCATAACTGAGCTAAGAGATTTGAAAGAGAAATGCAGTCAGTATATGTCAGAAGAGCAGAGCAGATCACCTTGGAGAAATACATCTTTGCTGGGTTTCATAATGATACATGCTCCCAAGAGCTTCCCAAGGTGGGAAAAGCAATGGTGCAACTCCCATAGGCTCTTATAAAGTTTCTTTCTGGAAGTAACATGTACCATTTCCACTCACATTTCATTGGCCTAAACAAGTCACATGCTACATCTGCCCATCCCATTCTCCAAGATTCAGACCTGGCTGGGAGGTCCAGATGAGCCCATCCAAGGCTCAGCGTTAGGAAGGGTAATAAGGCTCTTAGAATGAAATTATGTGGAGGAGAGAGGCATGATGAAGAGGTTGATTTCAGCACAGGTCATGGCTGATGCTAAAAGCTCTTCCAGATCCCATCCCTCAAACAGTGGCTGGTTTTAAGAGATTATTGAGCTGGCAATACATATGATAGGAAGGTAGATTGTCTTTGGTTTCATGTTTTACTTTCTAAGCAGTACTACAGAAAGATTTTCTGTGCACTATTATAAAAAGATGACTGTTGTAAAAAACTTCATTCAGTTTTCCCAGTGGCCTCTCTTCACTCTTGATTTTCTAATTAGTTCTCTTTCAAGTGCTTTTTCTGTTATCATTGTGCTAGTTTTCTCTTCCATAGTTACTTAGTGTACCTCAGCCAGAGCCTCCCTTAGCTAAAGGTTTGCATGGGATTTGAACAGTTCTCCCACATCACTTTCATCAGCATCATCAGATTTTGCTCCATTCTCAAGACCTGAATTTTACTTTGAATGGCTTATACTTTGTAGTCAGAGGTTTATGGCAGCCAATGAGGAGCAGGAAACTGAGTAGAGAAATGTTGACAAGGCAGACAGGGTAGAGGTAGACCAACATCAAAATAAAGAGAGATGTGCAGTGATGACTAATTTTATAAGGACCAGAATAACATCATATTATGGCTTTTCAAATGATAAATTATCAGATAACAGTGACTCCTCCTCTTACAACAAAGGAGACCTGTTCCTAATGGAACATGCAAAGTTTTAAGTCAATGTTTTCTCCAAACACTGTCTTTATATTTGTCCCTGAAGCAGATGAAGCTGGTCATATCAGTGTCATTATGAAGTACTTACATAATGCTTGGCACAATATATGTGTTCAAACTTGCCATCATCTTCATGCTTGCCTTATATGAATTCGGGAATGCAAAGTTGGTCTGAAGGGAGCCTGGTTAAGAGTTTGCGGCAGCTGTGCTGACCCAGCCCCATCCCCTAAATTAACCCTGCCTAGATCAAAGCCCCTTCCTTGTTTCCAGCTGGATCCTCTGCTCATCCAAGGGTCCCAGGAGGGCCCTGGCCAAGGAGCTTGCCATCTCATTTGTTTCTCTAATGTATGTCCCATTGGACACACATGTCAGTTCTGCAGCATAAGGATGTGCCTGTGCTTCATGCCTCCTGTCTGTTCTTTAGTTAGTAATTAAGTATGCACAGCTACAGATGTGTTGCAGAAAGACATCATCTAAGTCCTGACAAAGAACCAAAATTATTCATATAATTTATCATCCCAGCCATCCTGAATGCTAACGAGAACACTCCTTGTTTAGAATTGTCAGGAAGTGTTTGCACCCATGTCCCGTCAGGAGCATTTCCTCTGCCAGACACCGATGTTCATACCAACCACAAAAACTCTTGGGCTTTCTTCCTTTACAATCTCTCTTGCCCTCCAGAAACAAAATGCAATAAAACAAGGATTTCTTCCCTCCCCCTTTTCTCTGATGAGCTTTCCAGGGGGCTTTGAGGTTTTCTGTGATTTTATGGCCTTTTTAAAAAATTTGTTTTGTTTGGGGTGTTTGTTTTGGAGCTGGGAGGTTGTTAACTTGTATGTTAAAGCCTTTTATTTGTTTATTTATTTATTTTAAAAGATTTTATTTATTTATTTGACAGACATCACAAGTAGGCAGAGAGGCAGGCGGTGGGGGGGGGGAAGCAGGCTCCCCACTGAGCAGAAAGCCTGATGGGGGCCTCAATCTCAGAAGGCAGAGGCTTTAACCCACTGAGCCACCTGAGAGCCCCTGTCAAAGCCTTTTAAAGATCTGCTGGCCCTTCCTCCCAGCATCAGACTCCAGGGTTAGATGCTTGGATTCAAGTTTCTTTTCTGCCCAGAATGAAACACCAAAGGAGTGTGGAAATAAGTGGCCATTTGGGTCAGACCCACGCAAGATTGTCTCCCTGCTTTAGAAAACTAGCTCTCTTGGAAGTTACGTTAGAGATTGAGACACATTCTCAAATCTTAATTTTTGGGGGAAGGGGTGGATTTAGGAGACCAGAGAGTCTATGTTCTGTCACTGGAATAGAGGAGAATTGGCAATGCAATAGAATATGTTGGAAGGGAAAAATATACCTAACCCTCCAGGAAGAGATTTTAATTTTTCAGCTTTCCTTCCACTCTTATGGACATTATCAGTCCATAAGAGGGGGGGGAGGAAAAAGAGGAAAACTCTCTATTGTCTTGTGGGTTCCCCAAGCCAGCCATAAATCTGCTCCTAACACTAGCTTTTAATCCATAAAGATACATAGGATTTTAATGCAGTGTTTTGTCACCATATTCAATTTTCATAAATTAGTCCTCAAGTTGTTGCATTGATTGGAAAATGCATTAAGCACAAATCCATCTAATTATCCCTGGTTGAGAGGCTTGGTCAGACTCCACCAAGAGGGTTGTGGTCAGAGAGGTCTGATGCTGCAATTTGCAGCAGCCAGCTCTGGTGGGTGCCAGCTCTGATGGGTTCCAGCCCCCAGCACTAGATGTGAGCGGGACATGGAAGCCTGGGTAAGCTTCAGAAAACCTACCTTGGGAAGTGTTCCAGAACCTCTGGAGGAGACTGGAGCTGACTGCTCACATGGGAAGCAGTTATCTCTCTGTAGGTCTGTATCATTATAATTGGTTGGCTTTCTTCACATTTTTAAACCACTAGAAGATAAAGCTTATGAGGGAAAAATGGGCTTGACCAGCCTTCACACCAAATTTACAAGACTTTGGCTTTCAGAAATTCTCCTTTCATACCAACTCATCAATCCACTCAGCTCTCTCAGGAGGTAACTTCACTGAAGAGATGTGGAGGCCAAGATGGAAGTCTGTCCCTGTCTGTTATCTTTTCCACTTATACACCTAGAGACAGTGATGTTACAGCCTTATAACCACAGCCTCCTTCAAAACCCACATCAGACTGGCTGGATGATTCTTTGCCTTCAGTTACTTCTGGAATCCTCAAAAAGAGCCCCACTTTCTCACAGGATATCTGGAGACATGGGCAGCTCTGCTTTTGGGTACTTTTGGTCTACATTCACCAAGGTACACCTGTTAAATCAACACCCAAGAGAGTAGAGATGCAGGGCCCACCAAGCAAACAGCTATTTAAAGGCTGTCATGGAACTCCTCCTCAGAGCAAGTGCGTATGTGTGGGAGGGTGAATGGGGAGAGAAGTGATGTTTTACTAACAGAAAAAGTATGGACAAATAGTGAGCTCATTGAACAGACTGGATGATTCTTTCCCAAGGGAAAGTAATAAGACTAGATAATTCTATTATACCTTTATGTATAAGACTCAAATTACAAACTTCTCATCAATAGACGCCATATAACAGGTGAAAACACAAAGTCACCAGGTAGGAGAAGATATTTTCATACACATAACTGACATAGGATAATTATCCAATAAAAATAGATATGCCTTAAAAATAAACAGTAAAACATGGGCAAATGACATGACCAGTCAATTCCATAGAATAAAAACATGAATGGACCATAAACATATAAAAAAGTGTTTAACTATATGGAAAGCTGAGACAATGTAATGAAAGACAATTTTGTTCCTACCAGACAGGCAAAAATGCAGAAGTCTGACAATTCTTAGTGCAGGTAAGAAAGCAGAAGAACAGAAATCCTCATGGAGCAGTGCATTGATTCAACCGTCTTGGAAAGCCATTTGTTATTACCCAACCACTGAAATGTGAACTTACTCAAGCCTAGCACTTTCACTCTTAAATAAACACCCTAGAAAGGTGGTTCCCAACAGGCTCGTTACCACACCGCAGGAGGAGTTTAGAAACATGCGGATGTCAGAAAGAGTGGGGGGCACACTGACGTTGGTAGGTGGGGCAATGAACTCTGGGTGTCCTATAGTTTCTGGGCCAGTCCCACACAAAGGTGAATTAGCCTGCATCCCATGTGACTACATAATCTATACAAGTGAGCATCTGTTTCTACTTAGCTGATCCTGAAACCCTACTCCACCTTTTGTGTACATATAAAAAACTTGTTGTTTCCATGACTTTTTTTTTTTTAATTAATTTATTTATTTGACAGAGAGAGAGATCACTAGTAGGCAGAGAGGCAGGCAGAGAGAGGAGGGGAAGCAGGCTCCCGCCGAGCAGAGAGCCCGATGTGGGGCTCGATCCCAGGACCCTGAGATCATGACCTGAGCCGAAGGCAGCGGCTTAATCCACTGAGCCACTTTTAACACACTGAATTTTCTAGGAATGCATACCTTCTAAATTGAAGGAAGACTGTGCTTTTCATTGATGTTGTTTGGAACTTTTCCCAGAATTGGCCAACATTTCAGAAAATGTTATATCTCTATTGGGAACCTTGCACATAGTATTTGGGTCACCAATTCAAAACATTCATGTCTCTTTGCATTTGTAGCTGGAAAAATCGTAGTGAATCTACATACAAGTACAAGCATCTGACATCATTATTCTGGCTCCTGGTGTAATTTTTACCCAAATTTACATATTGGTACAACCGTCTTTTGTTATAAATTACTGTGTTGTATTTCTCTGCCGTATTACAGTTAGAGCATTAGGTTGATTTCTTAAAATTCCGTAAGTATACTGTAGTAGAGGACCCCAAAAATTCATTTCAAAACAATAAAAAGAACATCATAAAATATTTGTCATGGGGGGTACTGGTGTTGAGACCCACTGCCCTAACAATAGCACTTGCATATGTACCCCAGAAGCTATGCATAAAAAGGCTCACGACAGCTTGATATAAAAAAAGCAAACAACCAAAAACAATCCAAATCTCCCCTAAAAGAAAACTAGATAAATGCATGCATAAGTGTATTTTGTGGAATATTATATCACGGTGGAAATAAATGAGCTATGGCCATATTCATGAATGTAGGTGAATTTTTAAAAAAAAATATGGAGCAAAAACAACAAATCACACAGTATGTATATACAGTAGAAACATTAAAATTTCAAAAATGGGCATAACTAGAATTTTATTTAGGAATGCGTGTAACGTGATAAAGCTATAAAGAAAAGTAAAGAATGGTAAACACAAAATTCAGGGAAATGGTTACCTCTGGGGTGAAGAGGGGAGGGAATGACTTTGGGGAGGAGCATACAGGGTTATGTTCTATTTCTTAAACTGGATGGTGGGTACATGGCTTCTCATTTTATTATTGAAACTGTAAATATATTATATACACTTCAAGATAGAATGTATTTTATAATTTAAAAACTTTTAAAAATCAGAATGGTTCACCTAATCATCCCAAAACTTTAGCTGATTGGACCTATTTTAAAGTTCATCTTCGTTTGCACTGAGGATTGACAGACAAGGCTGCCAGATCTCTGGGTTCAAAACACACTCCCTGTAGTCACTAAGTCTCACACCTGTCTTGGGACATTTGATCAACAATGATGTTGATGTTGGCATGAGGTGTCCTGTAGCCTCCCAAAGTGCCTGTCCCATTCCAGGACTCCATAAGAAGTCAGAAAAGAGAGGTTCTCAGCGGCCAGAGGAGAAAAGTGTTTGCCATTAGCCTGAGACTTACCTCTCAGGGGAAGTCTGGCAGAGCTACCTGGCCCTGACTGATTGATTCTCTCCCTCTGGCAGGTCACCTATCCAGCTGCATTGCAGCCTCTGTTAGAGAGCTCAGGGCAACCACTCATGTATGCAGGTTGCCAGAAGATTTTTACAATAAGACCTGGAATCACCACCAACGCCTAAGGCTGCAGGACTGAAGCAAAGTTTGGCAAGGCAGGTACCGTTTTATCTGAGGAATTTAGACTAAATGGGGAAGGGGATAGCTATACACCCAAAATGAAAGCAGCAGTGCCTTCAGTGGGCCAGCAACTTGATGGGTTCTAGAATGTCACAGGGATGACAAGAAAATTCTTGCCCTAAGAATTCATGCTCTATTTGTGCAGATACCTTAGTGTGCTACCAGCTCCTTGAGGGCAGGCATATATCTTCACGACCTTGGTCTCTGGTGTCTTGCCTAGCAAACAGAAGGATGGTAATTTAGTCGAAGAAAAACAAGTGAAAGAGAAATGTAGGAGATAGATTTAATAAATGACAAATTAGCAGTTTAACTACTGAGGGCAGAACCAAGAGCTCACACTGGTTTTTTGGGTAGAAACGGGACTTGTACAGGTGTTAGATGGATGGAGAAGGAAGGAGACAGGAGATCAGGACATCCTGGGGTTTCAGAATGGTGAAACCAAGACTCTGAGATGGCCAAGTACAAAGAGATATCATATGCCAAAGTAGCAGCCTGCTTTGGTGGCAGCCATGGTAGCAGTAATAGATAAAGGTCAGTTGGTCAACCAAAGTCAAGTAACGGAGAACTTGAATTCCACACTAAGGGTGTTGGGTGTCCTTCTGCAGTCACCCAGGAATTGCACCAGGTGTTGTCACTGCTGGAGCTCAGATTTCAGCTGCATTTGTCGGGAACAGCTCTCCTGCACAGAACCACACACACTGCCCGCACCTGCTGAGTTTCTACACTTTTCTGCAACCTCCCCAAGCCTTGCCCTAAATTCCCTCAACTGCTCCCAAGGAAACCCAGAGTACAACCAAGGTCACAAAAGCCAGCAAACACGTATTTCCAAGACCCCATGCTTCGCAGAGGCACATGTCTTGGGCACATAGCTGATGAGTTTTTAGGGGAGCCTCCATGGGATCGAGCCTCCATTGCCCACAGTGGTAACAAGCCCCAGAACTCATTGTGGATTGGATTTCCTCTCTTCTCTGTTTCCCTGGCCTGCTCTGTCATTCTGGCCTCCCAGCTCCACTTCTCAGAGCCTCATGTTTAACCATGGTTTCAGGGAAACCCACAGTAACACAAGACTCTGGGACAAATATGAAGAAAGTAGGCTGTGACTGGAGCCAATATGAATGAATCTGGCTGCCTGTGGAGGGCCAGGTCAGAGAGAGACAGACAGAAAAAGACAGAAAAAGAGAGAGGCAGGGAGAGCAGGAAAAAATAAAACAGGCAGAGACAGAGACAAACAGAGGGAAACAGAGACAGAGACAGAGGGAGAGAGCCATCAGTGCAAGCTAGAGTTTAGGATCTTCCTGAAGGACTGAGTAGGAATGTGGCTCTGGAGAAGAAGCCTAACCTGGGTGAAAAGAGATGGGATTTGGGGCAGTTTATTGCAGGGTGGTAGTGGTTTTGCCTGCATGTGGCTCAAGCCCTCAGATGCTCCCTCATTCTGTCTTCTGCCCTCTGTCTCTATTTCATCTTTCCCCTTGACAGCAGGAGGGAGGCAAAGGCAGCCCTTTCTCAGTTCAGTGTGTGGGGCACAGTAGCACAAAAGGGATGAACAACTCTCTATTCCCAGCACCTGGGATGACAACTTTACAGCCACATAAATTATTTAATCTAGGTCAACACAAGTACATTGACAGAAGACAGAATATTACAAAATATTAATGTTAATGTTTAATCTAGAAAGAGCCAGCTTAGAATACAATACCAGATATGAATGGCCTAGCACATGTCCTAGCATAAAGCAGGCCCACTAGGAGCATCCATGGACAAGAAATCTAAAAGGAACCACTAAGAGCAATCACTATGGTCCATCCCATTTCTCTCTGTCTGTGATTTCACACCCTGACTCCACCTTGGTCAGGCTCCAAGACTCGGTTTCCTCTTCTATAGGTTGGGGATGACCCAGAAAGTTGCTGTAGACATTTAATGAGGTGATGCATGTAACACATCCAGCCCAGGTCCTGCACACAGATATACTCCCCAGATGTTGGCTATCTTGGCAGCCCAGGTAGTGGCCACATCCTTGCTTGCATCTTCTGCTTTGCTCAGCTTTGGACATCTGTACTGTACCCTTTCCTAAGCTCAATCTCTGCTTCTTTGAAATTTTTTTGACTCCAAATAGGACTGGTCCCTCCCCCTCTAAGTTCCTGTATGACAAGGGGTTGCAACTTCATAAATGTCACTTAGTCCCACAGGCCTTCTCTGACTCATCCAGAGACTTACTATCCTTTCTGAGATATTTTCCTTGCAGTGACTATTCCCGCTCGTGGGTCTAGACTGTGATGAGAGGCAGCAACCATGTGTTCTCTGTCCCAGTTCTGGATCCCAGAAACAGACCTGAGACCTGGGCCTGGAGCAGGTGGTCTATGTGGGAGGTGATGCTCAGAAGCAAGAGAGGGAGTGGAGAATACAGGTAAGGAAGGATGAGCAGGTTACCTCTGTGGCCCCAGGATTCCAGATGCTCAGTGAGAGGCTAGTGGAACATACTTTGGAGTTGTCCCACTCAGGAGGCTAGGCAGTTGGGGTTTATCCTACTCTACCTCCAAAGTCTGTGCTTGTGAGCAGCCGTCCCTCCGTGGGAGATGACATGACCTGATTCCCCTCCTTACCCCCTCCCCACAGATCTTCCCACTTCTCTTGATGTGCACAGACTATTGTGTCATTGACGTCCCTGATCTCAGCCTCTGGCCAACTTCCAGCCACTCACACAGCTATGGTGTGGCTCCTGAGCCTAGCACGTGGGGCTGGGGAGGCAGATAAGCACACTCAGAGATTTTCCCCAAGAAGAAGATCATCCTGTACCATTGATGGGCTCCAAGGAAAGAAACTATAACGTGGCAAGTACTAGAAGAAGGCAAGATGAATGAATGTTCTATGGATGACCAGGATCTGGGGGTGGGTGAGGAAGGGAGGCACTTGGCCTAGGTCTGAGATCATATAGGAGGAGGAAGAGGAGGCTGAGGAGGAGAAGATAGAAAGGGGAGGGGGAGCGAGAGGGCAGCAGCACAGTGAGGGCTCAAGCAAGACAGAACAGAGCCCGCTCAAGCATAGCAAGAGATCTGGCAGCTGCTGGGAGTGGGGCCAGGAGGGCGGTAGCTAGGTATGTGGGGGCTCTGCCCACAGCTGGGTACTTAGAGTCCACTCTGTAGTTGCCTACAAGCTGCTGAAGGACTTTAGCCAGTAGGCAATGGATATAAGCAGATGCATGTTTTATGGAGTTGTTCTCTTTGGCAGCCTTGTGGAGGGAAGGTAAGAGATTGTTGACAGGTACAGGACACCATGGCCCCAGCCAGGAAGAGCTGGGTGGGTGCCCCACGTGATAGGGCATAGATGCCAAATGTAACAACCTTGGGGAGGGGTGTAGAGGGTCGATGTGGACACTCAGGGGCACAGGTTTGGGCTGAGAGGACATTTGCGGGTACCCACTCGACGTGGGGAGAGATAGGATGAATAAAGTATAGGGGGAACAGCCAAGCAAGGATAAAGAGTGGGATAGCCCAGATGTGGTGGAAACCTCTGGTTTGCTCTTGCCTGAGTGATGAAATACTGAAATTGAGGGCATTTTGAAACCTCCACAGAAATCTGACAGGGTAACAGAGTATGACTGTTCAATCTTTTAATAATAAAAATATTGGGCATGTATTTTGCATTTTCTAAAAAACTTCACTTTTCTCATAACTCACTTTTTACTGAATTTTGCAAAAGTATTGGTCTGCAATTGATTAGGGAATAAAGCCTGGCCTTTCACTGCTGCTGAGTTGGGAAGCTGTGGTTATAGGATCTCCTCATCAGCTTCTGCTGCTAAAACCAAGCTGTTCTTCATCCCAGAGTTTGTTTTATTTTCGCTTCATGCCAGAAAATTTTCTAACCCCACCTGAGACAAGCAAGCGAAGCAGAATGCCCACCAGCTCTGATCCCCAGAATTTCTCTAGCCCCACATTAGCTCAGACATTCTGCAAGAGGCCTCCCTCTCTAGCTCTTGCTGAAAGCAGGTGCTGCTTTATCTCCAGAATGGCAGTGATGTGGATGGCTGTACACAGCCCTGAGGCCAAGCCAGCATGGAGGGACAGTGCAGTGATGGGATCTGGTGGCTGCCAAGGTCTGCTGTTGGCAGCTGAGCTTGCTAGAGGTCATTAATGTGGATCAGCCACTAATGGACTTTCTGTGCTGACTGTGTTTTCCCCAGCACTATTTTTAGCTTATCTGAACTTTGAATTGTCCAAATGTATTTTGATTTATTTGTGAGTATGGACATAAACAAACCCTTCAGTGCTGTTTCTGCACAGCTTCTCAGGTATTCAGAAACCTACTCTTTATTCGCTTCACTGAAAGAGCAATCCCATAACTCACCAAGATGGGACTGAGGGCCACCAAACTACACCTCACCACCAAAGGGGCACCCCCACGTGGGCTCATTCCAAATGACGGCAACCAAAGCAGTGACCGTTTTCCTGGCAGAGTTTTAGAATGGGTACCTCCCATTCCTTGCCCAAAGAGCACTTGAACCCAGTGATCACTTGCTGGGTACATACTGGGTGCGGGCACTTGGGGAGCACATGTCATGGCAGGAACTGGTCCCGTCTCAAACATCCCAGAGTGAAGTGCAGTCATTGAGTGAACACATGGTATAACCTGGAGTCACACATCGATGGCCCACATGCCAGACTGAGCCCACAGATGTGTTTGTTTTACCTGCACACATTTTTAAAATTGGGAAACTGTACATAAAAGTCCAGATTTCCAAATTTCCTTGAAAAATTGGAACACTGGGAAGTACCAGTATACCAACTGCATGTTGACATTGTCAGCGGCAGAGAAACTGAGGCATCCTGCTGTGGGTGTTTGCAGTCTGTGTAGGGGAGTGGTATTTAAGGGATTTAGCAAAAGGGAACCTCCCTGACTCTGATTCTAGTCCAGAAAACAAAGCCTGGAAACGCTGTCAGCGCTAGGACAGGGAAACTCAAGTGAGTGGTTTAGAAAGGATTAGAAGTTGGAATTAGGCTAATAGACTCAGGTTTCCTGGAGGAGATAGGTTTTGCGGAAGCATCTAAAGAAACAGCACAGCCCAGAGTGAGGTCTACCTGGTCTGTCCTCAGCACCAGCAGCTCATGCAGGGGCCATGGCTCTGCTCTGATCTTAGCTCCCTACGTATTCATCCACCAAGTATGTAGTCAGTACCTGAGAGTTAGTAGGTGCTACCCTAGGGATAATTGTAGAGAGCAAAGTAAACACAGGCTTTGCCCTCAAAGAGCTCATGAACTAGCCAGGGGAATGGGCAGGTTTTAATATCGGGGTCTAGGAGAGCCTTTGGTGGAGCATCAAATTCCAGGGGGCAGAGCTGCTCAGTTAGAGACCATGAGAACATCGCCAGCCACGTACTTTGTGGCAGACAGCCTCTGAGATGGACAACGGGGATCCCCTCCTCCCTGTGTTTCCACCTCTGTGCAGTCTGCTGCCCTTGGGGTTGGGCAGGACCTGTGACCTGCTTCTAATAAAAAGGACACAGCAAAGGTAAAGATGGTGAGATGTCACTTCAGTAGTTAGATTACAAAAGATCGACTTCTTGCTGGTTAGACTCTTTCTATTCTCTTCTTGGCTTCCATGCTTTGATGAAGTGAGCTGGCATGTTGGAGATGTCCATGCCAGAAGGAAATGAGGGAGCCTTTGGCCAACAGCCAGCTGGGAACTAGAGCCTTCAGTCCAACAGCTCTCAAAGAACTTAATTCTGCCAACTGCCTCCCCAGTCAAGCCTTCAAATGAGACTCCAGCTGATACCTTGATTTCAGCTTCAAAAGAGACCCTGCAGCAGAGGGTTCAGAACAGGCTGGCTTTGATTCCCAGCCCAGAGAAACAGGGAGATAATAAACGTGTGTTGTTTTAAGCTGCCAAGTTTGAGACAATTTGTGATGCAGCAGTAGATAACGAATACATATCTGGATTTACGTCCCCTGGTTTGGGGACAGCAGGTGATTTATAAATACATTCACCAAGCAGCATATGGCTTGAATACACATGTTAAGTCTCTGGCTATTGATGGAACAGTGCTCCATAGGTAATAAAGACAGAGAAATGGCAGGTGGCAGTGCCGGCAACAGATGCTTGAAGCCACAGCTGTCTCTTTGCCAGTGGCCAGGGCTTCCTTACATGAGCAGTTGCCTACATTACTCAAGTCTGAGGCCAGAGATTCTGGCCCTGCTTCTCACCTTGGCCAGGTCCCCAGCACAGCATGGGCCCAGGTGTATTCTCAATTTCTTCCTGAGTATTCAGTTCATCCAGGATTTGAGCCAGACCTGAAGACATGGGAGGAGTAGAATCTAGCCTGTGTCTGGGAGGCTCTTGGCTGGCAGAGGAGAAACTCATGGGTGGTGGGCATCAGGCACAGGGCCATGGCCCAGCCTTGTTTCTGCCAAGGACCCTACCTAGGTCACTCAGACCTGGACACTACCTCAAAGAGGGAAAATGAGGGACAGAGCCAGCCTGGAATGTAAAGACACAGTGATTCAAACTAAGAGACTCCTTATTTCAAAAATCTCTACAGACCAGATGTCAAGATTAGCCCAATAGCTCACCATTCCTCAGGGTGAGCATGGCCTTGAATTCTGTTAAGTGTAAATCCCCAGAAGAAAGAGTACTCTATGTCCCATTCTCATTGGTTAGAATATGTTTATCAGGCTGATTTATCTTTGACAAGAGGGTTCAGGGTTTCGGAATCTCCTGAAGAAATCCCCCAACACAAACAAGCCAGTGGCTTGGGTCCCAGTGGTATCACACAGAATGAAAGTGTGTGGAAAGATTCAAGACCCTCAGGGGAGGAATTCCCAGGACTTGGTGATTTATTGGATATGGGAGGGACACACTAAGATGAGTCCTGGATTTTTGTCCCAACCACCTGTCAGATGGTGAATTCAAACTCTGCAAAGAGGAGTTGTCCAGGACAGGAGTTGGAAAAGAGACTGAGTTCCATTTTCAGCATGTCCACTCTACAGTGGCAGAGACATGATGTCTGATGGAGACTGTTGGTTCTAGGGGTCTGAAGCTACAGGTCATTTGGGTGCTCAAATGTCCTCGAGGTCATTTGAGGCAGTAGGAGTAGAGAAAACAGTGTGAAGAAAGTGGGCTGAGCAGTGACTAGTGTAAATGGAGCTGCATGTCGTTTGTCCTAGCAATTGTGCTTCTCGATATTTATTTCAAAGAAATCATCAGAAATAAGCAAAGAGTATAACTAAGGATAATCATAGTAGCGTTATTTATGCTTCAGAAAAGGAACTGAAGTGTTTAAGAAGGGTAAAGTCTAACTTTGTTCCAAAGCATGGAGTACTGTACAACCATAATTCCATAAAAATAGTAATGGGGTAGAATGTTTGATATTTGATGTAGACAGAAGTTCATGCTAAATTGCTGAGAGGAGGAATACAGCTGCAGAAACATCCAGGAGAGTGTCATTTCTGTGTAGGCATGCACAGATCCATCCCATAGAAAACCATCCCACAGAAAACATACTAGAAGGTCCCTCTGAAACATATGGCAAGGATTCTGCTTGATCAAACTCTTGAAAAGCTCTGAGCACTCTTCTCAGCTAGACCTCAACCTTGGTCTGGGAGGATTTGAGCCAATACTAGCAGAGTGTTGAAGAGCTCAAGGCCACATGCCTAGAGGGAACCTAGGCCCCCTTAAAGTGCCTGCCTGAGAAAACTCAAGACTGCCAAGAGAATTTACTGTTCATTCCAGCCCACCTAAAAATAGGACCCTGTTTCCCAGCCTCTATGTGTGTGTGTTGGCAGGGGGAGGAGGACTTGCATAAATGCCTGTTAGCAAATCCAGATGGCCTAATCACATTGGCCAACCCCTCTTTCTTTCTTGTTGTAATTTTTCACCTTACTCTGCTCGGCCCCACTCACTGCTCCTATTCCCTCATGCTTCCTTTAAGACACCCAGCTACCTCTACAAATCAAGTTCAGTTCACCTGAGACTTTTCCTTTATTAGAGTAGTATATTACTTATTAAAATCTATTTTTACCAGCTTGACTGCTGTCCAGATTTGATCTTTGGGTGGCAAATTTAAAGATGATTTGGGTTTTTCTATTTTGTTCTTTCCTATAATTTTCTCTACATTGGCTCTGAGCTGCTTTTGTAACTGGAATATATGTTCTGTTTAAAGTCTTCCTTTGGTTCACTAGAGACATCATAAGATCAGAGCTAAGAATGGTTGTTTTAATATCTCCCTCCTTGTCTTTTCCTTGGGTAAATGGGCTGCCACAGAAATCCTATAGGAAAGCTTCCTGCCGTACACGGTGTTGCCAGTTTTGCCCTCGGCATTCTGCATAAACACTATTCTGCTGCATTAGGTTGTAAGCATTAGCAGGGTAAATAGGTATTGGCTACTTCTCTCAGTCTACAGCCCTTATAACTGGCAACTCTGTTTTAAGAACTCAAAATTATGGCCTTCCCATAGCCCATGTAAATGCTCAAGAAAGCCCTATCACTCAGAGAGCTGTGAAATGTTCCTGACGATGTGACAAAGTCTCACACACAGCTTCTTCAAGTGCACGCTCACTAATGGGCAGCCCTTCCTTCCCAGGGGTCTCAAGAACGTGGGGAAGGAAAGCCTCCTCTGCACAACACTCGGGAGCACCAGGCAGTCATTCAGGCTAGTTTTCTTTCTCACTAGAAAACTAGGGTCTTTTCTGAAGTCCCAAAACATCGAGTTACAGATCAGAAATTGCTTGATGGCCTAATGGTCCTAGCATTCAGACTGAAATTTCCTGAACTTCCAAGCCAAAGAACCTGTGGACCATTCAACCTACCCCATCGCCACTCGCCATTGTTAAAACATCTCTGTCATTGGCATGAATGGTGTTTAGTATAAACACAGTAAAATCCTTGTTTGCCTACAAGCATCTTACCACAAGTAGTCTGTCTTGGACCCACTTCACAGATCCCATTCTGCTGGCAATGCAGATGGTGCAAAAACCAGCTGTAGGCCTGATGAGCTGGTCTGAGTCATATGAATGTTGGTCTGTAGCTCTAATCCAGCCTGCAGGGGCACCAGATTGTGTTTAAAGTTGAGGGTTTTTTCCTATTAAAAGTTGACCTTTGGGATCTGTCTGGCTCTGTCTGTAGACCATGAAAATTTGATCTCAGTGTTGTGAGTTCAAGCCCCAGACTGGATGTGGAGCCTACTTGAATGAATGAATGAATGAATGAATGTTGTTGAGTTTCTATAGAAAAATTAAGGTATTAGTTCCCTTGAAAAATATTCAGAGGATTTGACACCAAGCCCTTTAGTACCTGGTGTCTCTTAAACAGTGTGTGTTCCCAGTTTACCGCTGCCTGCCTGCGTCTGCTCCACTCCTGAATCATGCCTGTCTGGCTTCAGGAAGTATCACAATAATTCCTCCCCTCCTTCCCACACATAACCAAAAGGGGAAACAGGAAAGAAAAGATGTTTCTTATTCCCTTTGCTTTTCTCCTCTGGGGTCTCAGCAAGTTGGTGGAAGTCTCAAAGTACAGGCTTCTAGAAGCACAGCACATGCCCTCCTATAACTGAATGGTTAGGTTAGGGAGGAGCACATGGATGACCCAGCCTGCTATCACCATGAAAATTTCACTCTCCACCTTTGGCCTCTGATGGCTCAGCCCTGGGGTATAAGTAGAAGACCGTGGTAGCAGCGGAAAGAGTAAGGAGAGCTCTATCTGTGTCTAATGACTATTTCTTCTTCAGATCATAGAGAATTTAAGTGTGAATGCAAACATTATTCAAATGAAATGACTCCTAAAGTGATTTACATAGATCAACTATTAGATCAGATTCCCTTATTTTATATAGCCTGGACAGAATAATTGGGACTATTTGGATCTTTTGAGCATGGATAATGACACCTCAGTGATGGCTCTGGAGTTAACAAAGTGAGTGCCATCTTTTGGGGGGTGTGAGCCAGCTCTGAGAAAGCAAACAAGATCATTTGGCAGGCTTTTGCTTACAGGAGAGAAATGTGTCTTGCCCCTACAAGGCAGAATGTCCCCAGGCTCACCTGAGGTACAATAATTGCTGGTCCCTTAACTGATCACTAACCCGGATAAGCCATCCTAAGCAGGGAACATGCTGTGTGAAGAGCAGGTCTGCAACAAAAGAGTGAAGTCCTCTTGTGTTCATACGATCACCCTCCTTCACAGTGTCCCTCACTTCACAGCGTCCCAGCCTCGTGGAGCCTGGTTCTCATTAGCCTGCTAGCTAATCAGAGCTAGCAAGGTGGGATACAACACAAAGAAAACAGCAAACCAGAACTTTAGAGAAGTCAGGAATCCAGACTTTTAAATGAAATGCCAATTTGTAATTGTGGGCTACCCATGCAATTAGTTAGAAGGTAGAAGAAAAACAGGGCAGTTCTCCCCCTAACAAACGTGGGTCAAGGCATCCTCTCAAATATTTCTAAGAAAGTCTAGTGAACAAATCTTCCCTCCTAATTTCTTGGACGCATCCCTGCCTCCAAATAAATTCTGTAATTGACTATTTTAGGTCTTAAAATTCCAGCAGTAGGTCCATGACAGCCCTGCGAGATCGGTATTCTCCACTGTGCCATAGACCTCATGGTCCTTCTGTGTTCATAACTGACCCACTTCACTCTGCATTGTACCACTTGCACTTGGCTTGTGTTGAGATTTATTTTTTTTTTAATTTTTTAAATTTAAAAAAAATTTTTCGTTATGTTCAGTTAGCCAACATATTGTACATCATAAGTTTTTGTTGTAGTGTTCAACGATTCATGAGCTGCATATAATACCAAGTGCTGAGTTGATATTTGGATTTGCAACCTCTGAACTAGACCATCTGCATGGACTGCCTTGGATATGTGCATGGTTTTATCCACAAGTGGCCTGAAGCCAGCCTTGAAGGACATTCTGCAAGACCACAGCTACATCACTGGATAGACCTGTTTCACAGGCAGGTCTTCAGTCCAGAAGCTCCCACCTCCCTGTTTTATCTCATCATGGGCACTGTTTTTGCTTATTCTCTGATGACAGACCTTTGGTCCTTTGAAGCCAGTTCTCTGGCTACTCCATTGAGAATTCATTTCTCCCCTTTGGAAGTTTGTTGGTGCACATGAACAATTGATTCTGAAGAAAGACAAATGTTTGGAGTCAGACAGGTCTCCTTCTGATCTCTTACCATTAGTAGAAATGATTTTCAAGTCGCTTTCACCTTGAGTGTGGGAACCGGGGCCATGCTGTAATCTCCCCTAAACAAGAATGCGCAGGGCAAGGTAGAGGCCCACCAAAGAGAACTTCGTTTAGGATTATAAACAGGGTTTTAAAGAGTAATTTGGCCTGGGCTGCTTATGCCTCTGACTACCCCGTGGTATAAGACAGGGATAATAATATCTACTTCAGAGTGTCATGTGAGCTTTAGATAGGGTAGCATCTGTAAAGCTCTTAGTGCTCGATAAACAACATCTGCATCTGTTGTGGTTGCTCTTGTTATCTTTATATCAGTCAAGGTTCTTTAATTGCAAGCAATAGAAACCAACGCTGGTTGTTAACTTAAGCAAAAGTAAAATTTAATGGGAAGATCTTAGAGAGCTCACCAAATCAAAGGCCCATCCAGATAAATAGGCATAAAAGAAACAGGAACAGTGGCCACTCCAGGGACACAGGCAGTAGGAGCTAATTGGCAGCTTATCAGCCCTAACCTTCCTGTCCATCTTACCTCATGGCACCGGAAAGTCAAAGTCCCAAGAGAGAAACCAATCAGGTCAGTCCTTTATCTAATGGAGTGAGAGTGGCAGGATGCTTTGATTGACAATCCCAGTGAGCCTTAAGATAGTAGAACAGAGGTGATTTCTTAAAAGCAACAAAATATTTTTACTAAGAAAAGAGGGCATGAGTAAGATACAGAAATCAACAAAAGCCTGATACGAATGATCCTTGAATTTTGCAGAAGTTCCTTGTCTTCTGTTCTTGGTGTAACCAGACGACACAGGCAGGGAGGCCTGACTGTGATCATCAGTTTTCAGTCCTTGAGAGGTGATTCTTTTTGCCCTTTTCTCTGTGGTCCTCCATCCCCTTAGCTCCAGAGCCTACCCAGCCTGATTTAGCAAGTTCAGATCACTCAGCTCTCTGTGGCAGGGATGTCACAATCATTCAGGAGCATCCACATTTGGTCCCGGATGGTAGCACAAATTCTGCAGTAATTTAACACCTGCTTTGCTTCCATGCTATTATTAAGGAGCTTTATCTTAAATATTTGAGGTGTGATTCTGCTCCCTCATGCATATGCTGATGAAGAATTTCACACCTGTTGGAACCTTGGCTCATTTGTTGGTGGGATCTGAAATGGCACCTTTATGGAAAATGGTAAAATTCTTATTACAACCTAATGAATAAAGTGCATATGATCCAGCTGTAGCAGCTCCCCTCGCCTTCCCAGGGAGACTCATCCTGCTGGCAATTGGGGGATTGTGAATGCTGCTTCATGGCTTAATTTTAAGATGTTTTGAAAGAAGATACATACCTGCAGCAATAAAATGCTCAAACACATCTGAGATGTGTTTTGTCTCTTGTCCTAATTATACTAATAAATAAATACTATTTGTTTCCTTGTACTGTAAAATTAAATCTTTCTGAAAACCCCACTCCTGCCTGGATGAGAAGGGAGACACTCCTTTGATGAGGACAGCACTCCTGATGAAAAGCAGGGAAGAACAAAGAAGAGCATTAACCGTCCAGACACAATAATGTGAGAATTATTTTCTAATTTCCAAACATGATTGATGGGTGGATATCCTCCTTTGTATTTCCTGCCCCAGTCCTCTCTGTCTGGGGAAACTGCCTGTCATGTATGTGCTCTTTGGGTTTCCATATGTTTTAGTCCTTAAGGGAATTGCTGTTGACTCATCCAGAGAGGGCACCCTAGGGGTCAGCCTCACAAACAATGCTAAGTCCTGGCACCCAGGAACCAAATCACCCTGTTATTTCTAAAGAAATTTCGAGAACAAAGATGTTTCCATCATATCTCCCCTTATATTCTCAGTGCCCAAAGTAGTGACCTGCCCAAAGCAGATGCCCAAACATGTACATATTAATCTTGAGAAGCACCAATCCCACATATTGATGGTTGAGTCTTAGTTCTGACCCTAACTTACCCATTGGTTTGGAGCAAATCCTATTTCTCATCCATTTAGTGGGGAAGGGGACTCTGAGTTTAATTGTTTTTGCCAATTGTTTATCTGGACTTCAGTTTCTTCATTCCCCAAAGAGGGATGTAAGACAAAACAACCTTAAAAGCCCATCCACCTGAGACATGAAGCACTAAATAAAAAGTCTTCTGTACACAAACAGAAAATCCTCAAACTACCAAGGTCAATAGACTCATCCCTCTCTCTTCATACTGCTCTCTGGTTGCAGGGCTTCCCCTATGTCCACTTGGCAGCCTAGGACGTGCCCCATGCATGTGCCACCACCAGATCTGCCCCACATCACAACTGACAATAAAATCCAGTTCCAAAGTGCCAAATTTGAGGAACTTATTTCTCACTAATAACATTTGGCCCACAGACAAGGCAATTAAGGGTGTTCATCCGTTCACCACCCCCTCAGTGGCCTGGTAGCAGGAAGGTGGTAAGGCTGCCATGCTCAGAAACAGCCTCCCTGTTTCCACCTCAGGACCCATTTGGCACTACTTGAAATGTTCTGGCATTTGTTATTAAAGATTATTGTAAAGCAGTTTGACATAACATGTAGCTCTGTTGGGCATGCTACACTGCTTATGACAGAATGGAAATGCACGCTGCTGACCACAGAAGGGGAGCTCTGTATTCAGCTTTGGCTGAGCGTAACAAGAAGTTCCCCTTGCCTCTCCAATGCCACTTGGGTGCACTGCTTCTCTCTCATCCTTCTGAGCTGGGGCCGATGGCGTTGGTTAACATTATCTAATGTCTCTCATGGAGGAACAAGCCCAGCCCCCAAGAGAAGAGATCAAAAGGGGCCAACCTCAGGCAAAGATGTGGGTTCAGTAAATACTGTTGGAGAAAGTGGACCGGAGAGGCTACAAGTCTAGAATTTGGTGTGACATCTCCACGCGCTCTTCCCCCTTCCTGGCAAGCTCAGTTCTAGACTTAGTGACTCCCAGAGACAATGAAGTTATGGTCCTGGCTACCTCAGAATTATTGCATGGAGAAGGAATTTTCTTCATACTCATATCCATTCTGATGCTTTACTAAGTTGTACCCTTTTGTTTGACTTGGATGCACCTGTCCTCATGAGCTGTCTCATGTAAGATAGTCACAAAAGTCACTTTCAATCTGGGTTCTACTTGAGCTGCCTCTTCCCTTTGTGGGTCTCTATCTCTCTCTCTCCTTTAAGAGGAAGAAAGGAACAAATGTTAAGAGAACAAGCACTATTCTCTCTCTCTCCAGGGGATTCACGGCCTGCTGCCTACATGGATAGTATGTACAGCTGGTCCTTGATGGCATGTCAGGAGAGGTAACTTCTTCTCTATCTATATAAACCCTCATCTTCAGAATCCTAGAGAAGACTCAATCAGCTCATCTAAGTTTCCAGTGATAAAACTGAAAATGAAGAGTTAAGAGAAAAATTGGACATTGACCCCCAGTCAAAACCTACAACTGCTCTCACCCCTCCCTCCCTCAAGGCCATCTTCCCTCAACTTCTCTCCACATGAATTCCCACACCTATATCCTTTTCCAGGACCTGCACCCTCTATTCCAGATCTGAGTTTCTTCCTGTCTAATATGTTCATGGCCCCAGGCATGGCTTATTTCCCCTGCTGGACAGAGAAGAGATAGAATGACCTTCTACTCTGGGTTGCAGACTTTATTTTAGTTTGTTTCTCTTTGGTTCTAAGTATCTAAAATAAATAAGTCATCTTATTTTGTTGCAACATCTTATATTGCAAAGACAATCTGAAAAGCCCTCACTAGGTCAACACAAGAGATTTCTAAGCTCATTGGGTTTCCATGTTTGTGCACATCTTGCATGCAGAGAAACTGACTGGCTTTGTCCTCAATGATCTTAAAAATAATGACTGTATGGTGAACATGCTTGGAAGACAAAGAGAATATTTCCCTCTGGAGCAAAGATTAGGTTTGGTTACTTCCCATCATGGAAGATTCAAGTTCTCTAAGCTCAAGATTCCTCTCCCATAACATACCACTGAGTGGGCTGATATCACCTGGCTCTCTTTATATCACCCCGTGGGAACTGGGGTTCAGGAACATGCTGCCAAAAATATTGATACTTTGGCTACTGCTATTGCTATATTGAGTAATAAAGTTCTTTGTCTCTGACCCAGGAACCCTGTGTCTTCTTCCCATATCCAGGAAACTGTGGTGGGCAAACTTTTAGCCTGCAGGTAGGTTGCAGTCTCAGACCCTTCACAGTTCTTGGCAATTCCTTGTGAACCCAATATTGGTTGTATTATGTTGAAAGTACACTTGTCCTCTTAACAATCTTTGGTTTTTGAATCTATCATAGATGACAAATTGCCCAGCCATCCCAACCCACCAGTTCCTGCCTCCAGGATGATGAGAAAGGAAGTCCCTACAGACAAGTCTTATTAAATTCTATGCTAAAGTGAATCTTTATTCAGTCCTTCAAAAAGGTTCATATAGGAGGGCACACTGATGCTGAGCAGAATGTGTTCTATGTACATTGTCATCTGCTTTGTCTGTAAAAATCACCCTTTCTAGAGCTCCAGAGACCAAGTGGTAGGAAGAGCAGAGGCCAAGATGCAGGGCTCCAAATGGTTTCTGATGAATGGCATTGTGACCTATCCCCTGTGGGACCCTTACAAATAGCCAGCAGGACTGTAACCTCTCCCCTCTCTCCTGCAGTGTCCATTACTCACTTCTCTTTGAATTAATCTATAAGCCCTCCACAACCACTGCCAAGCTATGCCCACAGAGTATATGTTCAAGGTTTCTGCTTTTAAGTCATTTCCAGAAGGTCCTTCTGAGGAACAGTATCTACAGTCCCTTTGTCTTAGTCTATTTTAGCTGCTATTAAAAACAAAAGCCAAAACAAAACCCCATAGGCTGGGGTGGGGAATAGCTTATAAACAACAGAATCGTATTTCTCAGAGTTCTGAAGTCTGGGAAGTCCAAGATCAAGGCACCAGCAGATTTTGTGCCTGGTGAGGACCACTTCCCTTTTCAGAGATGGTAACTTCTCTCTGTGTCTTCACAGGATGGAAGGGGCAAGGGACCTCTGTGGAGTTTTCTTTTCTTTATTTCTTTCTCTCTCTTTTTCTTTCTTTCATTCTTTCTTTTTTTTTTTTTCTTTGAGTTTTCTTTATAAGGGTGCTAATCCCATTCCTGAAGGCTCCACTCTCATGACCTAATCAATCCCAAAGTCCCTACCTCTTCATGTCATTATACTGAACATTAAGGTCTAACATATGAACTCGGGGAGGGGGGACACAAACATTCAGTCATTTATAGTCCCTTTTACTATCAGGGATGGTCATCTCTCTAAGCAATTAGCTCTTTGGCCAGGGCTCTTCCTCAGAGAGTTTTCTGATGACAGCTGTTCTAAAGTCCAAATATAAGAGCAGGATGTGGAAAGGTGAGGTTTCAGGTGAAGGAAAGCTCTTGAGGAAAACCAATGCTTCACTTGGGAAAAGCAGGCCATCTGTAGACCTAGGACTGAGCTGGCATAAAGAAGATGAAATGGAGAACTCTGAATTTTACCAGGTTCAAAAATGTCCCTGTGCCCATTTTATCCTGCTTCTCATCCTGAAGATGCACAAGAGTAATATTTCCTTGAGTCATTTCCAAGTGGAGAATGGGCTCTCCCAGGCCCTCTCACATCCACCTCTGGCGCTTGACTCCCAAACCCATCCCAAGCACCTGATCTGGGCTGGAGAGGCTGGGGTGAGTCAGAGAGGGGAAACAAGGATATTAAAGCCAAGACCGATACTCAGGTACACTGCACAGAGCAGGAAGTGTCCGGTGTGATAGAGTAAGAGGCTGTTGGAACAGAGAATAATTTTAAGAGGCAGGCAGAGAAACCACAGAAGGCTACATGGAGAATGCAACATTTGAGCTGATCCTGAAGAAGGAAGTGTCCCTGCTGTGTGGAGCATGTCCATCCTAAGGACTTCTTCCTGCCGAAGTCATGTCCTACCTTGATCAAGGGACTCACCACCCTGAGCCCACGCACCCCTTCTGGCAGCCACTCACATTTCCATTCAACAGCTGTCTGTCCAGCATCTACTAAGTATCAGGCACCGAGCCAGGCACTGAGGGTTTTATACCTTATCAAGTTCATGAGGTCTCTGCTGCCATGGAGAAAACAAACAAGCAGTAAATAAATTGGAACTTGGGGTTAGAATAGAGTGTGCAGAAAATAATAAAATAGAGGGGTGTGCCCGAGAGTTGGTGATCAGGAAGACCTTGCTGAGGAAGAGGCACTTGAATGTAGACCTGCTCCATGACAAGAAACCGGTCGTGTGGGAGTCTGGGGTAGGATGAACCTGGGCCGAGGCAGAGCAGCAAGTGCAACCAAAAGCCCCAATATGGCAGGCCTGGAAAACCGTGAAGACTGTCTCTCTCTTTTTCAACTCCCTGTGGGGCTGGAGCAGTTAGGGAAAGGTCAGGGATGGTGTCAGAGGCATAGAGAACGCCAAGAGGCCAAGTGGAGAGATCGGATACATTGTTCCAGGAGCAGACTGCCCAGAGAACAGACTGTGGGGTTGGGTGGCCTTGTGCTCACGTGAAGTCTCATCCACAAAGGACTCTTACTGGAGTTAGAATGGCTAGCCCAGGGATCCCAAGCATAAAAATCAGGAACTTAGCTTCCAAGGGAAGGCTGGCAGCCAAAAGGAGCTCTGGCCCCTTGTAAGGAAGCATTTGTCAGACTCTTCTATCCTCGTGTGGCCTCCAGCTGTACCTCTCCCACCCTAGCCATCCAGGGCATTGATGGTAAAGGTGAGCTCTTCACCCAGGCTTCAGTGATCTGCAAGTTTTGCTAAGTGGTCCCAAAGGGGGCCTGACTCACAGAGATGAAAGCCAAAGTGGTCCTTGAAACAGCTTTATTATGCCTCCAGGCAGGATTCTTAGCACCTCTCTATGTGCAGGCATCTCTGGGACTGGATCCATCCTTAGCAATTCTAGTCACATCCTCTTCCTCTGTAAATGGGGCCAGTGGGATATGTAGAAAATTTATCTAGTTTAACTAGGATTACCCTGAATAAACCATTTTCTTTGTCTTGATTTACCATTGAGAGGTTGGGCCCTGATGAAACTCTGTGAATTATGATGGACAATCCTGCCCCACCCAAAGTTTAATTAATTAATGGGACTGAACACTGATGGTGACCCTGCACTTGGATCCCAGTGGGCAGAGGGGCAGAGGGACAGAGGGGCAGCAGGGCATAGGTGCAACTAATTGAAGCTTCCAGGCACTGCTGTGCTGGGCTTGAAACCAGGTGTCACCACCTCATTAAGGAAGCAGGGCATGGAGCCCAGTGGAGACTCCAAGTCCCTGGTCCAGCGGCTCTGCTGGTGCACAGAGGACAGGTATTCTCCAAGATTCTTTCCTTTCCAGCTTTCCCCACTGAAGGAAGGGCTCTTAAATTTCAGAATTAACCACTGGAGCAAGGGAGTGACAAAGAACCAACACAAGGAGACTGGGACCCCACTGCAGAGCCTGCCACAGAACCACAGAAGTCACACTTCCCTGCCCTTCCATCCTGGTGCTCACCCTCTCCCTCCAGGCCTTTCCTGGCAGCCTTGCTGCTGGCTTTGGAGATGCCTTGGCCTCTTAGGAAAAGGACTCTGTGGACATTGGAAGGACCTGGAGGTAGGGGAAGTGAGGTCATGGACCCTAAGGGACTAAGTGAAAGGTTGGTCACTGACTTGTATGCTTTATTCAGACTGCAATATTTTGAAATTTGGCAACATTAAACAAAAATCAGCAAAGTTCACATAAAAATCCAGATTTCTGGCTTCACTTGGAAAATCAGAAAATTTGGCCACACTGAGCCCACATTCTCTTATCATGACAAAGGATTCATCCAGCCACCTGTGGACCTGGTTCCCAGACCTCACCAGCCTGGCCCCCATGAACTCCTGAACACCTGGGTCTGTGAATCTTATCTTCTAGACAGTGAGACTGTGCCAAAGAGGCACTGGACTCAGAGCACTCATCAGGGAATGCAGAACAGAGCATGTGACCTGGTCAGAATGCCTGCAAGGGGTTACCCCAATAGGGAAGAGTCACTTCCAAATAGGTAGGGGAATGGCATTTGTGCTGGATTCCTCAGATGGGCTAAGGGTTGGAGGAGACATTCCAGCAAGGGGACATTAGAGCCAAGGCATTGGGATGGGAAAGGCCAGGGACTTGCATAAGAGCTGACCACAGTGATGTTAAGTCCCAGGGACATAGAGAGGTTCCCAAACCTCCTTCCTGGGCACATTTCAACATACCATAGACCTCTCCCTTCTGATATGGTTTCAAACAGCCTCTGCTCTGAAGTGGGATCTGGACCAGAAACGTATCACATTACCACACAAGGATGCTTTCTTCTGCCCTAGAGCCTTGGCTCCTGTCATGGAGGTCAACCACTCATTGAGGAAGGAAACTCCATCAGCCACTGATAATGCTGGGATGTGCTAGGGGATGTGGGCAGTAGGCACGGCTGACACCCCAGAACGACTCAAGTTCATATCTTGTACATGTTGTAAAACAGACACCATGGAGGAAATAAAGACAGGCAGACCCATGCCTCCACAGCCGAAGTGAAGTCAGAAGCCAGTTGAGATCTGTTCCTTCCTAGCTGTCAACCCACAGTTGGAACATTCCACCTATGCCAAGAACTCCCAGCTAATGGTAGAGCAGCAGGTCTGTGGCCCTCACACTCACATACACACACACACACACACACACACACACACATTCCTCAGAAGCCTCATGCAGTGCATTACTCAGTGCAGTCCCTGCAGCCATGCCCTGGACCCGTATGGTCTCCAAAGGGTTTCCAAAGCAACATATTTTGGAGCTGAATTAGAAGATCAGAAGAGTTGGGGAAATTGGTGCTTTAAAACAACGCTGCTGAGATAAAATTTAATGGTGAAAGAAATACGATATTTTGAAAACACAAAAATAAACACTCTGCAGAGCCTGGGTATGAAGTTGTGCAGTGCAGCTTGTGAAAGCTGCTCCGTTGTGGAAGAAGTCTAATAATTTTTAATAGTCCTGTAAATCTCTCTTATGAGATGCAGCTACTGTAAACACTTCTCCATATTTTGCTCAAGTATTTATGTAGTACCGTTAGAGGTTATTAAACGGGAATGATTTTCATTGATATCTTTCATTCTGAAGGAGCTGCCAACTGACTCAAACTGAAGATAGAAGGAAAATTCCTCTACAGAGTCAGATACATGAGGTTTCTCCTGGAATCTTCCTTCTGAACAGAAGGTGGTCTCAGCTATCCTGACCTCACCCAGTGAACCCTGGCCATCCCTTGACTCCTCAGGCCTCTCTCTTCCCAGTTATAAAATGGGAGGCAGTCATCCTTGCAGTTCATTTATACTTTAGAATGAATTAGCACCTACTACATGATTACAGGCACTGTACAAGGCCCTGGAAATACAATGGCAAAGGAAAAGAGCCACCATTCCTGCCTTCAAAGAGCTCATGGTCCAAAGACAGACAGAGGGGTCGGTCAAAGAATCACACAGAAAATGTAAAATTGTAAATGTGCAACTGCCATGAAGGAAAGATATGCAGCTCACTGGGGGTTGCTCAGAGAGAGATCTGGCTTGGCCCATTCCACAAGGGTAGACAAAGCTTCCCCTAGGTAGAAACCCTTGAGCTGACATCTGTAAGATCTATAAAGCTAAAAGGATTCAAACAGTTGAGAGGGGAAGGAAGAGTACTTTGAGAACAGGAAGAGCAGAGGCCAGGTCCAGGTGTGAGAGAAAGAGCAAAGTACATGAGAACTGAGAGAAGCCTGGGTGACTAGAGAACAAAAGACTGATGGGATTCATGGTGGGAGGAGGGCATGGAGGAGAAAGCAAGAACCCCACCAGGGAAGGCCAGGGTGCCAGATGTGTCCTTATTCAGGGAAAGTCATTGGAGGCCTTGTAGCAGAGTGGAAGGGATACTATACACAAATGTGCTCTGGAAGCCATCACTCCAGCTGCAACATGGTGTTAATGACTGGAGGGGGTGCAGAGCACAAGCAGATGGACCAGCAAGGAGGCTAGTGCAAGGCTGGGAGGAGGAAGCATCAAGGAAGATCCGTCTGCTTATGAGCTGAACAATTGGATGTAAGTTGGAACCATTCACCAAAATGGAAACAATGGGAAAACACCGAGTTTGAGGGGCAAAGGTTATGAATTTGGCTTTGGATCATTAAATTTGGGGTGTCTATGAGAAAGATATTAAACCAGGTCCATACTCAGATACAGAGCATGAGGAAAGATCTAGGATGGAAGTGTAAAGTGGCAAGTCTTCTGTATGTAGAGGGTGATTAAAGCCGTAAGCATGCATGGAATTTTCCACCACTTAACAAAGTTGTTCTTGACCTTGGTTGTGCATTAGAGTCATGCAGAGGTCTTTAAAAAGGCTGATGTCTGGGTCCCACATTTAGAGATTATAATTTTATGACTGAATTGGTCTTGGGTGTGACTTGAGCATTCAAATTTTTTAAAGTTCCCAAAGTGATTCTAATGTGCACCCAAGGTTGGAAACTACTGACTTAACAGCTGGGAAGAGCTTCCAAGGAAACAGAAAGTATCACCTAAATAAACAGGAGGACTATCATGCAGGAAGGCGAGGTCAGTAGTGTCAAATGCGGCTCAAGGTCAGTAGGATCAGAATCCACAGTGCTCCCTGGATTCAGCAACATGAAGGTCACTGGTGACCTTGCTAGGAGATGTTCACCATCTTCTTCATTAGCCTCTCAGGAGCTGAGATGATGTGACTTGTCACACTGCTCAGGCTTTATAATGATGATGCAGGTAGCATCTGGCAGCAGGATTTGCAGTGAGTTGGGTAAAGAGGGATGGGGACCAACTGTTGCCCTGGGTATGTACTGGCACAACCTCTATGGAGGGCAGTTTGCCTCTATCTGTCAAAATTATAAATGCATGTACCAGGAACCCCACTTGTAGGAATAATAGCTCAATGACAGTTGCCCAGGGCTATTCGTTGGAACAGTGCTTAGGATAGCAATGGATTGGAAATCCTGCAAATTCCCATCAACGGGGGATACTATAACCGTAGTAGGAATGCAGATGACTCTGCATACTGCCAGGCTCCAAGATGCAGAGTGAAGACAAGCACAAGAACAGCATGCATGGGGGTGCTCTAACACTGGTCATGCAAAAGGGGTGATAGATACCTATTTGCATGTATCTGTTTTCTCTTTCAAGGACACTTGAGACGAGACACGTGGGTTACTTCCAGGACAGAAACTGGATGCTGGGAGACTAGAGAATGGAGTAAGAGAAAGAATTTCACTGCATTTGTTACTGTGTAAGCTTTTGAATTTCAAGCCATCAAAGCCTACTGAAAATAAAATGGGATGAAAATGGTATTTCCCCAAAAAGAGCAGAGGGTGAGGCTGAGCCCAGGTGCAATCAGAGTAGACTTTTGGGGACCACATCTGTTTCTTTGTGCTCCTTAAATGCATCTAAGGGTATAAAGGGATTTTTGTTGTCATTTGTTTCATTGTTTGTTGTTTTACGTCAATAAAATTTGAAGAATTGGGGTATATTTTTTAGAGTTTATACTGAGAGATTGTTCATCAATGTCAAAGATATACCTTAGAGATATATCTCATTCCTGAAATCTTTGTAATTCCTAGGAACAAAGTCAGTCTCTGAGGTTGGTATAGAATTCACAGGTGTAGGAGCCAGAGGTCTGGCTTTGAATCCTAGTTCTTTCAATAAGTTATGGAGTGGATTTAGGCAAGTTACTCCCCCTGTCTTGACCTCCATTCTTCATCTATGAAGTGAGGTTGGTAACCCCTGCTTAGCTGCCTCCCCTGAACTATAAGGAGCAAATGAGACCCTGGCTATGCCCTGTTTGGTGAGCTATAAAGATGCAGGTGCTATTTTTACCCAACAGCTGCTTGGAATTCAAAGATCTTTTAGAATAAACAAACAAACACCTCTGAGGAAGGAAACTGACAACATCCAGATTTCATTACAGGTCAAGAACTCTGTGATTTTCCAAAGCTTAACCCTGTGGCATGCCCAGGAGAAGGCAAAGGACTCTCAGCTAGTCTTTGGAAAGGGCTTCTGTCTGCAAGATAAATACAGTACACAAAGAAGGTCTGGGTTGGCCACATGCACAGAAGGCAAGTTGGCTAACTTCCTAAGGGGCCCATTAAGAAAGGGGCTTGAGGGTTTGCCACTGACCCACCAGCCAAGAGGATCAATTGGCAGCCTCCCTCAGTAAGGCTGGCAAGACAGCGGCCACCGCCACACTCTCCCGGAGGTCGTCAGAGCTTCCAGCGCCTGCCTCCCGTCTGTAAAGTATGACCTTCCTAGAATGGTGAAAGTAGGCTTTCTTCATTCATTTCATCTTCTCTAAAGGTACCATTAATGATATATTGATTTTTCCTTTTAGAGGAAATCAAAATTTCTTTGCAAGACAGAGATTTGAGCCTGCACTTGTAACCCTGGCCAACTCCCGCTTCCCTGCTGGCATGTAAAGATGGGGAAAGACTGTATCAGTGCTGGAGACTCCCCATGGCAGACGCCCTGCAGAGTCCTGCTGGCCCTAGAGCAGAGGCAAGCTGCAGCAGCCAGGATGTACCTGATGCAAGACACCACAGGGGCCTGGAGGTGAGTGGAGCAGAACTCAGTGACTCCTTCAGGGCATCAGCCTGGAGGGAAACAGAGCCAAGTGGGGAGAGGCAGAGGGGCCACCAAGGAGCACTGGAATCCCACCAGTATTCCTTTATGTGAAGTGGCCCCTAATTGTACCCAGTCAAGGCCCCAGAGCAGTTCTTCTGATACCTGTCCAGGTCCCAGGCAGCGTTCTGGGAGGAAGACGCAGGGGGAGGGGTCAGGAGGGGGAGGGGCCAGGAGGTGGAAAAGGAGGAGCAAGGAGGGGGAGGGGCGAGGAAAGGGAATGGAGGGGAAGAGGGTATGCGAGAGGAGGGGGAGGGGAGAGGAGGAAAGTGGAGAGGGAGGGGAGGGGAGGGGTGAAAGAGGCCCTGGAGAGGAGCTGGAGTTTTGTGCCCCTATACACAGTACTTTTTCCCATCAGTGGAACAGAAGGGGAACTGAGTCTCCGACACCCCCCACCTCAGGCCTGCCCCATCCCACCATGACTGGAGTCGTCACTGGGCAGGAAACACAATGAATTAACAATTGAGAAAGGCCCCTCAGTCTTGCAGTTCTTTCACTCTGATGAAGGGGAAGATTAAGACTGGATGTGTTTGCTGAGAGAAGGAGGAAGGAAAAGCAAGACAGGGAGGTGTGTTCGGAGCATGCATGGGAGGGGAGACTGGCACAGATTGACAGGGATCTTGAAGGATCCCTGGCTTCCACATGCACTGCTGCTCCTTTGCCAGTAGAGTGGGGTCCTTCGTGGTGAGAGACCAAGCCTGCATCCCTCCCTGGTCATTGGTGGGATGAATTATTCTGGAAATAAATCCTCTAAAATTCTGATCAATTCTGGGACCATTCATTATTTTGTTTTTTAAATTCGGTACTTTCATTTTGAATCTACAAAATTGTTTCACTGTAACTTTTATATCAGCCAAAAAGATGTTATAAGAATTAAAACAAAGAAAACCCTGAACGCTTCTCATCTACAGATCAATGTCCTGAGTCATTCTCTGGACACACAGCAGCCCACTGGTCTAGTGCTGTGTGGTCAGCCTCCTCCCACACCACCTCCCCACTGCCACACACACACACACACACACACACACACACACGCCCCTTGTCAAGCTCTCTTACTCCCTCATGTCCCTGTGCTCCTTCTTCCCACAAATGCCTGCTCAGATGTTGTATCCCTGCAGCCCAGTTGCTGGGCCTTCCCCCCTCGCACAGCTCATCTCCCTCACTGCATGGTGCTTACCATTGGGAATCCTCCTCAGTATATGGTTGCAGACCCCTTAGACTGTCTAGCTGAGAATCTGGCCCCAAGTTTGTGGATAATGGCTGTGGATGAGAAGATCTCCAGGCTGAATCCCCGGAAAGGCAGGCAACACAGCAGCCAGGGAAAGGATATGCCATGAACAGATCATTCAATCCTGAAAATTACTCTGTAAGTTAAGGTTTTGGGCACCTCCATCTTACGTAGGTATAGGAGGCATGTGGTGTGACAGGACACAGATGGGAGATGGTGGAGCTGGGGTGCACACCCCCATAGACTGCTTCCAGAGCTGTGGGTTTAACCCGCATTAGAAATGTCATCTATACTTTTCTACCTTTGGAAAATGGTACCCATGTCCCAGGTTCCTTGAGAGACAACAAACCCTTCTGTGTCATCTGCTGTAAGACTGGGACTTGGGAAGACAGCCTTAAAGACTTCTTCCCAGACCCCAAAAGAGCACAGAGTCATGAGCACAGGTCATGAGCACAGAGTTCTCACCAGGGTGGATTTCCTTCCAACTAGGATCTCTCAACCCAAGAGTTTACCATTAGTGACCACCTTCACCCTGAATGTCACAGAAAATGTGAGTCAAAGACTAGCATTTAGACAGGTCTTTTATCACTTGAAGATTTCTGTGGCTCCCAAATGAATATGTTTGTGCCACTCTGAGCAAGTTTACAAAGGAAAAGGAATAATGGTTTGCTTTATCAAAAGTCCTAGGTTTGAAGTAGGATCCATTATTCCTTTGAATATAGAGTTCTAAAGCCTTTAAAATGGGATTCTTTTATACATGGTGTTTGCAGGGCTTCATGTCTCTCTCTCTCTTTCTCTCTTCTAGGGCCATTTTGCCTCAACTTCATCCTACTTTCTGGAAAAGGGATCCATACCAGAGCCTCAGGATGATCCTTGGCTGTCTCCCACCCCTAGAGTGATGATCTCAGCCTGGGACTCCTATCCCAATGCAACATTCTCTTTCTACCTCTACTGAAAGAAAAGGAAGTAAGTAGGAGGGGAGTCAGATTCCCACAGACCCTATGGAAGTCGGGGGAGGGGGTAGGAGAGATCCAGGATGTGGGACAATGCTGGGAGGGAGAGTGTGTTCTGGAATGTTGGGAACAGGGATATGGAGTGTTGAGAGTTTATAGGGCGAGGCTGTGGGGGGCATGAAAAGAGAGAGTTTGGGGTAGAGCTGCTAAGGGGAGTGAGGTTGGAAGTGTACCTGGAAGGCAGCTTTAAGAGAACAGAGGGAGGGAAGAGAAAGACAGTGTGCAGGGCGGCCTCTGATGCTCTGTCCTCCCCCTGGGCTGGTGAGCCACAGCTACAGCCATTCTGCTCCCTGGGTCCCCAAGGGCCTGCATTCCCAGAGCAGCAAGATGATGCTCCCGCACTCTCCTGATGACCCGCAACCAAGATCCTGTGCAGAAAAGCATCCCCACTTTTCTATCCGACCTGAGGAAGATAAAGAAGCTCAGATAAAGGACGAGGAGCTTCCCTGGCAGTCACTGCAAGAGAGAACAGGGTAGAACAGGGCGGGGGCGGGGATGCGCTCAGGGGCAAAGGGAGAGGTGGGAAGCCCAGGCTCTGAGGCCACAGGACAGACTCATTGCCTACTGTGGTTCCAAGATGGGATGCCAGCATAGCCAACGCAGTCCTCTCAGCTGTACGCAACCCCTCAGTTAATTTGTGGCTCTCCCGCCACAGGCTCTCCCACCTCCCTGTCAGTGGGGGGACAGTGAGGATGAAAGTGAGGCTCAAGGCCGTTCTGGGAGCCTGGGTTTACAAGCCTATTCTTGAACAGTGGGTCCCTGGCCTTCTGTGTCCCCCTGCAGCCCTGCAACAGGAGCTCCCCGGGAAGGCGGCGGGGGCGGGGGGGTGTTAGTCAGCAGCAGCCCACTCCTGTCCTTCTTTTGCCAAATTGTGGGGGACAGAGGAGGGTGGACAGTGGACATGTGTAAAGTGCGGTTGTCCCAGGAACTGTTGAGGCAGGAATGGATCCATTACTGGAATCAGAGTGGGCAGGATCCAGGAATGCTACGTACCCAACCTTGTGCGATGGCCCCACACAGAAGGGATTTCCCACTTCATATTCCCATGGGAACAACAATAAGACAGGGGCAGCACTTAGCAACTTTGCCTTAATTTCCCTTCAGCTAAGTGCTGGAATCCTAAGGGCCTCTGGGCCCTGCCTCCCCCTCCCCAGATCATCCACATGGCAGCTCTGAGTTGTTTCTTCTGCTTTGCCAGGTGCCCCATTAAAGAGGGACATTAGGGCTCCATTTTGGGGACTTGCTCACTCAGATCTCATCTGGCTGCAGGAGAGCTGAGTCTCAGGCCCTCAGACCAGAACAGGACCTGAGGCATAGGCCTATCCCCACTCATGAGAGGTTTTGGCACCAGGACTGGGTGAGGACCTGAGCTGGTCCCTCCCCATTACCATGCCCTGGATCTTACCCTGAATCTGTGAAGGCTCTTGCCCATCCCAGATTCTGCCTTCCTGACCCAGAACCCTTACCTGCTCCCTATCCCTCCTTCTGTAGAGCCCAGTATAGGGTGTCCCCAGGCATGTGTGCACCTTCTGTCCTGGAATGAGCTCTGAGAAGTACTCAGGAGAGTGGACAGGGGCACCTTGAGCCTTCAGAGGTGGCCTTGCTGGCTTCTGAACACAGGTGAACAGATTCCTCTGGAGGCCCTGGAATTGGGTCTCCTGCCCTCTGAATGGAATCATGGCATCCTTCTGCAAAGCTGGTTGGTAGGGGGAGAGGGGACAGGTGCAGAGGGTCCCCACAGGGGAAGGAGCAATGAGAGATGAAGTTCACAAACTCTGAGTGCCTTGAAGTCCATGTCAGATTTTGGTGACCTTGTCCTTGGGGCCTCCTGTGATCTCCAGACACAGTCTGAAGTGGAAGCCGGCACCACAAACAATTCCTGGGCCCAGTTCTCCCGAACGTTGTGGCCCCTGAGCCTGAAAGGGAAAGGTTAGCTGCCAGGACCGCTCTCTGCATTTCCTACCAGCACTCCCCAGGCCTCTGCTGCCTGCAGGCCCACTGAATCCTAGGGCCCAGAAAGGCAGGATACAAAAAACCCAATTCAAATAACGTGACAAGTGCCGGGGGCAGCACGACCATAAGCATCTGACATGTATTAACACAGCCCTCTTAGGAGCCCTGTGAAGTAGGTACCACCACTCTCTCCGTCACAAAGTGGAGGACACCCATGCAGAGAGGGTAAGTCCCTCACACAGCTGGTGAGCCATAGAGCCTAGTTTTGAATTTAGACAAATTGGCTTTAGGTGATGTTTAATCATTGCCAAGCAGTGTCACCCAAATGTAGTGTTACCACAGGCTTGTGCGATGTCCTGTGGGGATGAGAACAGGCTTCAGAGAGGGGCTGACATCCAGCCCAGACTCAGAGGCACCTGCAGACAACGGGAAGGGTGCTCTAAGAGGGCACAGCGTGACGAAGCCCAGGCCAGGAAGTGTGAGGCATGTTGAGAGGAATGAGCAGTCAGTCTGTGAGGTTTCCATATTGCTCAGGAATAAAAATCTCTTTCTGACATCAAAACTGTCGCAGTCATTTTGCTTCCAAAATCTATAGATTTCGTTCAGTTTGTTCACTGACACTTAAATGAATGTGTATTTTATCACACGGCATTTATGTACAACCAGTAAGAGCCAAGATGCTTGACTCAGTCTGCAGAGGATGCCAAGGCAAACTTGGATCACCCATGGCCCTGGGAGCCTTGCACCCCTGGGAGGCTCTGAAAGCTCAGGGTGCTGAGCACCTGGGGAACTGGAGAGGTGTGTGGGCACCAAGACATGGGTTGGGTTTTGTTCTGCTAGCAGCTGAAGCCAGAGGAGGGTCTTGAGTGGTACAGAGATAGGATCTCTGGAGCAGTGAGGAAGATGTTAGGAAGAAGGTAGGGACATGAGGTGGGAGACACTCCCTGGGGACACTGCTGTAATAGTTCAGACAAGGGAAGAGGAGCCTGGGCAAAGGCAGGGACAGTGGGGACAGAAAACAGAGGGCATGTGACAGTGCCAGCCAACACGGGAAGCAGTCACACCGGCCAAGCACTGATCCCAGGGCTCTGCTAACACTCACAACAACTGGGCTTACCCTAATTTCCAGGTGAGCCAACTGAGGCATGGGGAGGCTGAGAAAACCTGAAATGTAAAGCCAGACGCCATGGCTTTACTGTCTGTGCTAGCAGTCTGTGGTCTCTGCCTCCCCTGATGGTGAGCTGGGTAGGGTATGGCACTGATGGGCCCTGGGGACCAGTTCGCACGCTGGGGAGATGCAAGGAAGCTGGAAGGGTGGGAGATGGCAGAAGATGGTGGAGAAGGCATGGAGAGGGAATGGTGAGGCAGGAGAGGAGAAAGGTGCCAAGAAGTCAACTGCCACCAGGCCCTGCCACAGCGACCAGGGATCCATCTGGGGAGAGCTAGAAGGCAGTGCAGATGGCCTCCGGTCTCCTAGTGGGAGAAGGTGAGCAGATGGCTCACGAGGCTGCCGGGGGCAATAGGCACACTCCAGCACGAAGCCTCCTGGTCCTCAGGGACCTCAGGTCCTCAGGGACAGCTATGATCAGTTTGCAGAGCTGAACTGACAAGGGTCTCAGTGCCCCATCTCTCTTTGCCCCATCTCTCTGCACCAGGACGGGTGTCCCCTTCCCTGACATCTCGTCTCCACTTATTCTTTGAGCACTGCTCCTAAGGATCAGCTCTGTCCACTACAAGAGAAAGAGAGCACTCATACTGCAGTGTGAGAGGCAACAAGAGAGAGAGGGAGTGTCCCCTGAGTGGCCAGCTAGGGAAGGAAGAATGTCGGATACTTGCTCTGCCCTCCCCACTGAGAACACCCTGGGGAGTCAGAGCTGCTCCAGTCTCTGCTGCCAGCCTTAGGAGGCAGTCGGTAGCACTGGGCACAGAAACATGGGCCCAAAGACATGAGATAAGTTTAGGGCAGCCCTGTCTCTTCATCCCTAATCATTGTCCTGTTCAGCTGTTTCCAGCCTTTAGGTTCTCTGAAGCCTTTGTCCGTGTGTGTGCTTGACTTGTTTAATGTCTGTCTGTCTTTCCCATTAATGCAAGCTGCAGGAGGTCAGACTTGGTCATTCTTACCTGCAATTATTTCTCCAAAACCTGCCAGAATATTCCAGGAACTAAGGTTTGTTGACTGACCAAGTGATGGCAAACAGGATGGCTCGTGGATGGGCTCTGGACGAAGGGGATCCCGTCTCCTGCCTGCCAGTGTTAACAGAGAGTAAGTAACTTGGCTTTGGAAAAACTAACCCCAGGCTACATACCCCATCCTGACCTGTGCCAACCCCTGTCCCTCTCATGATCTGAGCAGCATGTGCACCTGTCCTGTGCCCACCCCCCTCCACCCAGGCGCACTCATGGTGTCAACCTGACTCCATCCACCTGGGCAGAGAAGGAGACCCAGACTCAGGAGACCTGGAAAGCATGATTCTGGTCAGCTCCCTTCTCTTATTAATGAAGTCGCCGCCTGTGGCCATTAGATAGCAGCTCCCGACGCTCCCATTCTATGGGGGCAGATGCCATGCTGAAAGGCTCAGCCCCCTGACCAGGACCAGCACCCTGGCACGTGCTGAGTGCAGTCTGTTGACCACATGTGCTGACATTTGCCCTCCTCAGTGGGCCACGGAACTCTTAACTTGTCTCCAAGATCTTTTTTTTTTTTTTTAAAGATATTTTTTATTTATTTGACAGAGAGAGAGAGAGAGATCACAAGTAGGCAGAGAGGCAGGCAGGGAGAGAGGGGGAAGCAGGCTCCCTGCTGAGCAGAGAGCCTGATGCGGGGCTCAGTCCCAGGACCCTGGGATCATGACCTGAGCCAAAGGCAGAGGCTTTAACCCACTGAGCCACCCAGGTGCCCCGTCTCCAAGATCTTATTAGGAGGTAAGCTACCCAGACCTGTCCTAATAATGGAAATCTGTTCTGTTTTAGTCCACAGAACACAGACACCTTCCCTGCCCCAGCTTGTTGTCTTACGTGTTTGGCTAAACGTGACCCTTCTTCTCTGGCTAAACCATCAGCAACCAGGTACAGATGCTTGGCCTCTGTCCCGCTGGCTTCTCAAACCTCACGAGCTCCCATGCCTGCCCAGGGCTCTGTTGCAGCCCCGTAACTCAGAAAGACCAGCGCCTTGCTTCTGAGAGAGCCTGAGCATCTCCCTAGCCCAGGGCAGCGGAGAGGCAATTAAAGAGTACTGTACTGGTAATGTGGTTTGCATCCTTCTCCAAGAGGAAACAAACATTTTGAAGAGATGAATTCATAGGGAAGGCACATTACTCAGCAGGTCTGCTACTCAGAGCTCCCCTAGGGGAAGGCATGGAGCAGGGCAAAGGCCAGCATAGTCCTATTAATAATGGAGGCCGCACTGCCTAAAGGCCCGCTGTCGTCTGTGCATGTGCTTCGCAGAAGTCCAATTAGGGCTGAATTATAGTAATCAATAGAGCAGCAGGATTTAGATGCAAACAAAGAAAAAACAGCCCCGTTCCACTGAGGGGAATTTATGAGACAGAGGCATGCTGGCGTCATTGGAGGATGTGCTTGCTGGCTTCAGGCTCTCCCGGGTCTGGGACGTCTTTGAGGAAAACTCCAACTGACCCCCACGTAAACCAGAGGGAGTGGGGCCTTCCCTCCAGGGAGGGTTGAAGAAGGTCTGGGCCAAGCACACCGGTGAAGTGGGAGGAGTGTGGGCTCGGAATCTGATACCCATGGCTCAAGGGTCCGGGCGGGGGGGTGGGGGTGGGTGGCCTACTTCCTGTAACGGCTTGACCTCTCTGAGCTGCTCCTTGAACATGTCCTCACGTGCAAAACACCATAGTTGACAATGACGGATCATACACTTAAATCTTGCCGAGAGTTGATCGTAAGTGTTCTTCCCGTGCATACATGAAAACTGTAACTATGTTAATGTGTTAATTAGCTTGATTGTGGTAATCATTAAACAATGTATATCAAAGCATCACACTGTATACCTTAAATATATACAATTTTTATTTGTCAAACACACCTCAATAAAGCTGGGAAAAAACCCACCTACTCTGTCGGACCGTCTGTAGAGAGCTTTACAAGTGCCCTAAACCTGCGCGCGCGCTTCTCCTTCTGCTCTCTTTCCCCACAATAACACCTCATGCACTCGCCTCCGTTCCCTGCTCCTGCTGGCTTACCAGGTGCCAGACAGTTTCCTAAGCTTGTGGCCTCACTTGCGTCTCTGAGCACCCCTGTAAAAGAGGAACTCGTGGAACAACCCCACTTCACAGAGAAGAAAGTGCAGGCCCAGAGCTACACAGACACTTTCTAGGTCCCTTATCAGGACTCTCCCAGTGGCGGCAACACCTGAGTCCCCTGTCTGAAAGACTACCTGTGCTCGGGCCCTGGGTCCTTATCTTGGCTTCTGCTGCTTTGCTTTGGAGGCTGCTGTCATAAAAGCATCACGTTAAGGAGCCAAATCACAAAACTGTGCTCAGTTCAAGTCAGCCAGTATTTACGGAGCACCTACCATGTGCCCTGAAGCCATTTAGACTGTAACTGACTACTGCCTCCATTCTGTCATTCCTGGGGACTCTAAGCAGCTTAATTTTCCCACAAACAATGCCAGCCTCCGTGCTCAGGCCCGTTCAGATATCTATTGCTTTTCTGACCATCAGTGTGGAACCATCTCCTTTCACATCCAAGAGACAGAATGCCAACTGACCCCAACTCTGACCATGGAGTTGGCACCATCCATCAGAAGACGGTCCTCATTCCATTAGCATAATCACCCCAGGGGAGCACAAGGCATCATCCTTGAATGCAGGAACTACCTACTGCCTGACAGCAGAATTTCCAGAAATAACTGATGTCTTCCTCCACCTGGAGCCAAGGCAGCCCTCGAAGCATCACACAGCACATACTTAAGGGTAGATCTTGACCCCTAATGGGCTGAGAAACAGCCAAAAGCCAAGAGAGAGGCTTATCCCTCCCCTTAAGCTGATGCCCCTAAGCCAGAGGGAACACTGTCTACATTTCATTCCCACCTAAACCCCGAGGGTGAGGTCCAGACAGCTTAGTTTGGGCAACTGGCACCACATGCTGGTCTCCTAACTATCTCTCCCTGTTTGTCCCCATTGCAATGTTCTCCGTGGCTTGCTGGCAGAATGTTTACACTAACCGGATGGATGGATGGATGGATGGGTGGATAGATGGGTGGAGAAATAGAGAATCAAATCTTTATGCCATCCTGATCTTGTGGTCCAGGCTTTACACAGACACACAGTCTACATTAAAAATAACTACTACTAGTAATAACTTCAAGTCTTTTAACTTCCATTCCCCAGAATCATTTAAAAGGAATTTTAACTTGTAATACCCACATCCTGATGTGACCTATCTCTTCCCACACATCCCTCAGCCCCTAATATAACCTGTAAAGAAAATCTCTCCCTCCCCAGCAGGAGAGGTCCTTCCTCACTCCTGCTATGTGCTCTTCTGGTCTTGTCCTCGCTAAGCCCCACTGCTATCTTCTCCTATCAAGACCCAGATCCTGTTGAGAAGCAGGGAGTGGGGCTAAGATGGCAAGGGGCTCAAGCAGCAAGCAGTCCATCTGTATGGGAAGGGGGAGGGTCCCAAAGCAAGCACAGTGCATACGAAGTCTGTAACCTGGCAGGTAAGAGCTTAGACTCGTGCAGTCTGGATCCATGCATCCTTGCACCAGCCTTGCAGGCTCCAGCAAGGGGATAGCAGCATCTATATCTTGGAGCTGTTAAAGAGTCATGGATGGGGGTGCCTGGGTGGCTCACTCAGTCAGTTGAGCATCTGTCTTTGGCTAGGGTCGTGATCTCTGTGTCCTGGGATCAAGCCCCACATTGGGATCCCTGCTCAGTGGGGAGTCCACTTCTGCCACTCCCCTGATCATGCATGCGAGCTCTCTCCCTCTCAAATAAATAAATGGAATCTTTAAGGGGAAAAAAAAAGAAGCGTTGATGGAAGTGTTTACAACAGTACCTGACACAGTAAATATTGGCTCTCATCACTTAAGATTGTTAATTGTTATTTCATCTGCTAGGTAGGTAGGTTGGTTCAAAGTCTTATTGACTGAATGGGAACAAAAGCTAGAGATCATTTAGTTAAACCTACCTTCCCAAGCTGACCTTAATCTCTAAACCATATCCCTAACCAGGTAGGCACCAAATTCTCACACTTTAGGAAGAGGGCACTCACCAGTAACTACTGCAGAAAGAGAGAAAAGAGGCAGAAAGGGAATAACTTCTTTGCGTCCCCAAAGAAGGGTACATTAATCACAACTCTTGTGGTGGAAAATGACAGAAAATTGAGTCAAAATGCTTTAAACTATAAAGGACATAATTTATTCCTTTTAATCAAAACATCCAGAAGCAGGAATTTCAGGCAAGGCTGTATCTAGGGACTCCAATGAGGACACCATGACTCAATCTTATTTTTACTACCTCTTGATTCTTTTTTTTTTTTTTTTTTAAGATTTTATTTATTTGAGAGAGAGAGAGAGATTGCAAGAACAGGTCGGGGGAGGGCAGAGGGAGAAGCAGATTCCCTTGTGGCAGGGAGTCTGAACACACCATATGACATACCACTGAGAGCCCCTTAACCTTGAACCCCCAACAAAGACTGCCTGGCAAGCACGAGGAGGGAGTGCAGGCTACAAGACAAGAAGGAAAATGGTGTGTGTGTGTGGGGGGGGGGAATCACATAAGCTCAAGACAGAGTTTGAGTTTGAAAGCCCCATCTGACATGGTCTTTGAAGGATGAATTCAAAGAGAGCAAAGGAGGGTTTGGGGCAAATGGAAGACAAACAGAAGAAAAGCATAGAGGCAGGAGAACTCTGAAGGAAACATGGCCATTTGTGGCTCAGAGCCATTCCTGCTTCGCTTTGGGGTCCTGAATGACTGTAGTTCAAAAGCACTTTTCAATAAACACAGACAAAAGCACTTTTCAATAAACACAGATTAAAAAGGCTTAAATCTCTGTTTCCCTGTTCTCCGTATGCATAAAACGATAAATACCCCTGGGATGGCTGGGATTTATATAGGCAGATTTTTGCAAGTTGTCTTATGTATCTGGACTGTGGCTTATAAATCAAATTTGGTTCTCATTGCTGGAGAGTAAATTATTTATCCAAGGCAGAGCACCAGGCGATAGAAGGAGAGAAGTTGCTGTTTTTCAGATGTCATTTATATTCTCTGAGATGAGACAATATTGGGGGTGGAAGTTTCTGCCTTGCCAATTTTAGCATTCCTTCTTCATTTCATGTGCTCTCTGCTGGTAGCCATGGACTTCTGAAATTGGCTTTCTGTTGAGCCATCACTCATGGAATTCAAATCAGGGTCTTACATTTGGGTCCAGCGCTCTGCTCAGTTGGAGATGACCTGAGTGTGGAAGCAAACACGTCCAGCTGCAAGTTCGGAGCCAGCAGGCTGCACTGAACCAGCTTGCCCCTCACTCTCCACCTGACTTTGGGCACCCTACGTAGCCCCACTGGACTTCGGTTTCCGGTAATATCCTTCCCATAGGGTCTTTGTGAGATTGAATGTGATTGCATCTGGCATACAGCTGCAGGGAGTAATAAGTGGGGTCAATCTCCATGTGTTAAGAGTCACCCTAATGTGAGTCACCCGAACAAGGTTCAGGTCTTCTTGCCAGCCGTTGGAACTCTGCAGGGGGTCTGTGAGGAGGTGGGAGTTAGCTGACTTTCAGTCCTCTCTCTCAAGGAGACACAGGTTTTATTTATTTCCTCATTCTGTGGCTCTGATCTGCATAAGTGGGGAGTGGTACTCACGGTTCTGGGGCTACAATGCTATGTTGGGCTGAACCCCAGAAGTCCCTCCCTTTGTTATGCTCATACACTGCAGGAAGCACAGAAATGAGCCTCTACCAAGTAGACTCTGGAGAATTGTGTGTGGGTTGGTTAGATTTTTCTTAAAAATCAAGCAAAGAATTGTAAGGTTTGCACACCCAACTAGAACTGTCTGCCCTCCATATTCACTATCAAATGTTATTCTGGTACCTACCTATGACTGTCTATAAGCCCATTTCTTCAAGGTTCCACGACATTCAGGTCACCAGAATGATTTTTCTCAAAAGTTAGATCTGAGGACGAAGTACCAGCTGACAGAAAACAATGCTGGTGATGCAGGCCTGGAACACCATTCCTGGGGTCTGTCCCTTCCCCATTGACACACCCCAGTCACCTGTCCCTTCTGGATCTGCACCTGCATACTAAAAGCTATGCTTACACTGTAATTCTCAGGTGCTTCCAGTGTCCAAAGTCCAAGGAAGGTTAAATTTTACTTATTAGACTAGATTTCTTGAGACAAAAAAAGCAGATGTGTATCTTCCAGAAAGAATGCCAATAAGTGTTGAAATAAAAATAATTATTTGTCAAAGCCCAAGTTGATTCTAAAATTAATGTAAAATAATCCATTTGTGAGCATTTTAGTTTTATTGAGGTTTTACAGCATGCTTCCAACCATCATGCAAGAAGTTTTTCCAGAATACCTCTGTGCCTGTCACCACTGCAGGCTCAGCTATGTCATCAGGCACACACCGTCAGGCCCCAGAGGCACCAGGACTCCAGGCAGTCAGGGGTACAGCCTGTGGAGAAGCAGTCCCAGAGTGCTCTATGTGGAAGAAGCAGGTGTTGAAGCTGTATCTGAGTCTCACAGTCAGAAATGAGGGAATAATGTTCTTATTCTGGGACAAGGAAGTAGCAGAAGAAAGTGCCAGCCCCAAAAGAGCAAGGAGGAAAGGCAGGGCTGAATTATGATGTCCATGAATATCAGCTGAAGTCCTAATCCCCAGTGGCTCAGAGTGGGATCTCATGCGGAAGTGGGTCTTCACAGAAGTAACCAAGGAAAAATGAGGTCATTGGGATGGCTCCTAATCCAGTAGAAGTAGTATCCTTATCAAAACGGGAAAGAGACAGGGGTGCCTGGGTGGTTCAGTGAGTTAAGTGTCTGCCTTCAGCTCAGGTCATGATCCCAGGGTCCTGGGATCGAACCCCGTATCAGGCTCCTTACTTAACGGGGAGCCTGTTTCTCCCTCGGCCTGTTTCTCCCTCTGTTTGCCATTCTCTCTGCTTGTGCTCTCTCTCTCTGACAAATCAATAAATAAAAATCTTTAAAAAAATAGGAAAGAGGCAGACAAGACATACAGACCATGTGAAGACACAGGGAGAAGATGGCATGTGACAGGAACAATGTATCTATAAGCCAAGGAACACCAAGGATTGGCGCCAACACCAGAAGCTAAAAGAGGCAAGAAAGGATTTTGCTCTAGAACTGTCAGAGAGTATGGCCCTGTCAAAACCTTGATTTCAGAACTTCTGGCCTCCAGAATTGTGAGAAAATGAATTTCTGTTTTAAGTCTTGTAGAGCCTGGTACTTTGTTAGTGGCCCAAGGAAAATGATACAGGGAGCATCACAGTTGTGGTTCCTCCAGAAGCCAACACTGGGCAAGGATGTACCACAAGTAGATTTGGAGGGTGGGACTCCAGGAAACACTTGTGGAGGAGTAGGGAAGTGGAGCAGGTGTAGGAAGCAGCCAACAAACAGTGTGTTATCCATCCAAGGACCTCTGAGGGCCTGGAAGCTGAATGCCTCTGGGGAATGTTGGAAGTCATTCAGAACATGCATTGCAGAGTCCCAACAGCAAGCTGAGGGAGCTGAGTATTTACATATGAACTCCCATGAGTTCACGGCTACTACAGGTGGGGGGCAGGGGTTTGTGGTGTAGGGAATTGTTAATTCTCCGGTACTCAATATAGTTGGTAACGGTAGCTCCAGAGACCAGAGCACAACTTTGGGCAGGGAAACCCAGGACTGGAGGTATATGCTCTGGAGATAAGGACCAGGGGGAATATGCATAGGGCACTGACAGTGTCTGCTTCGGGTAACATTAGGAAGAGAAGGAAAGAGACAGGAAATTTATGAAGAAGTCAGACTGGGAACTTAGACTGTCAGGCCAAAAAGTCTGGACTTTGCTGCATAGCCAGTGGAGAGGTAATGAAGTTTTCTACGCAGAAGAGTGACCAGAGCTTGGCTTTTGGAAAATGCACATGGGAGGGGGCACTGGAGAGGGAAAAAAAAAGAGACAACTTAGGAGTAACAGTGGTAGGTGAGGGACACAAAACCCACATGACATGGCGACAGTAGGAATGCCGGTTCACATCCCCATAAGCCACGTGGTCATGAGTCAGGGCTCTGGGGGAAGCCAGGAGTCATCAGGACATGGAGAAGTGTGGCTCCTTGACATTTGGGATGAGCCAGTTTAGGAGAAGGACTGCTCACCATGCCCCTCACTCCCCTACCCAAGTCCAAATTTCAGACCAAGTGAGAAGCATAAGCCACTGGGAGTTGAGCAGATGGCTTTTCCAAAGCTTTCCCCGTTCTCGTTCCATCCAAAGTAAACATAGATTGGAAGCCACAGGGTTTGCAAATGCCACTGTGCTATTTGGAACTAGGATTTCTTTTGCCAATTTGTAGCCTGTACTTCTAACTTTGCTTCTAAAGAGAGGGTTATCGACACTGACTTGTAAATAAATGAAGAAACCAAATAATGTGTCCCAGTCTAAATATGGCTCTCATTTCCTTCATAATAATAATAATATAAAAATCACGGACACAAATTGCCTATCATATAGAAGACCGCCAAAAGGAAGCATGAGGAAGAACATGTCCTTATTAATTTTTCATTAATCATGGAGATGTTGCTTTTCCTTCCTTCTGACCAGAGGTGCCCTCCAGGCTGGGCTGCGCAGGGAACTGGCTGCTCCCTCCTCCTCCTTGAAAGGGAAGTTACTACCCCAGCTTCTCTCTGTGCAGGCCTGAGAACAACCACCCTCAGTTCAGGACTGGATCTGGAGGTTCCTATTGTCTGGAGGGGTGGACAACGCAATCTCAGAAGCATTTCTGGGAGACGCAGATGTGGATTTAGCTGACTGAGGCAGAAGAAAAGATGAACCCCACTCGAGCCAAACCACAGTGTGCCTACAGCTGGCATCCAGTGGGAGACAGTCACCAGAAGCTGGGGGAACTTGGCCCAAGTCAGAGTAATAGTCTGTTCTTTGCACTGTTGTATGAAGGGAGACACTGGTGTCTGTGCCCCTTCCTCCAGGAAGACGTGGGTACACACCACAGAGGCTGCAGATGGATTAACATTCATGCATGCTTTGTTGAATACCTTCCTGCATTCCCCCAACAAACATTTACTGAGAAGGCACAGATGGAGGAAACCTCAGGGGGCTGGGAGGATCAGTGGTCCCCAAAGCACACTGCCAGGAGACGGAGTGCTGGGACTGAAGCGACACAGTGTCACAGCCAGAAGGATGGACTCTACCCCCAAAACACCAGACTGGGAGCCAGCCCTCACCACCTGCAGGCTGTCCACATCAGCAAGCCATTTAACTTCTCAGGGCTCAGTTTCCTTGTTTATAAAATGGGGGTGATAAGAACACCCACTCCAGGGTGTGGTGGAAGATGAAAGGAGATGTACAGGTAAGGGGTCTGGCAAAGCTCCTGGCATGTGGTGAGTCCAATGAAGGTTGTAGTCATCAACATTGAGCAGAGAATAGTGCCACAGGCTTGCAGAGCAGCTGAATACTGTGAGTGGAACACATAGCTAACAGCATGGAAGGGGCAAGCTTTGACCCCTGCACACTACTGACTTCCAGGAAGGACAGGCAGAAGTCTTCTAGCGCGGAGGGAACCTGAGGCTCCCTGGCTCCCCAAACAGGCACTCTCACTAAATCCTCCCAACAAGCCTGTGATAAGTCATATAATCCCACTGCAGTGAGCAGTCAGGTCACATGTGTGCTAGGTGGGTTCTTCTCTGGGCTCCCAGGCACACACTCATCTTACAGCTGCAAGCCATGTCCCCACCAGGCAGCGCCTATGGGACCTTCTCAGAACAGTTCTAACCAACCTGACCACGAATGGTGTTGGGATGGTTGTCTTAATTTGAGTGCCTACCTGAAGGAATCAAGTTCATCTGGAGTTCCTTGCCCTCAGAGAAGCCAGAAGGCAGATGGCCACCTGCTCAGTGAGATGGTAAAGGTCCACCTGTTCTGAGTAATAGCCATTCTCCTGACTGGAAGTCAAGTTGCCATGGAAAGCTGGTTGCAAATGGACCACAACATGTGCTCTTTAAATAAATCTGGTGATGGAGTATTTGATGAAGCAAATGGTCATTTCATCTGTGAAGCAAATGGTCATTTCATTCACCATTCTGTATCTTCCAGTAGGAAAGGGAGTGTTCTTGTATGTGTAGTAACAGTGCCTAACTTTCACTGAGCACTTACCAAGTCCCAGGACTTCCCCTAATTAACGTTACAGTGCTGTCTCCTTTAGTTAGGACAACACTGCCATGAGCTAAGTTCTGATATTAGTCCAGTTTACAATAATAAATCAATCAAGAAGGACCAGGGCAGTGATACTCAAAGGGTGGTCCAGGATCAGCAGCATCAACATCATCTGGAAACATGCTAGAAATGCACGTCCTTGAGGCGCCTGGGTGGCTCAGCGGGTTAAGCGTCTGCCTTCGGCTCTGGTCATGATCCCGGCGTCCTGGGATCGAGCCCCACATCGGGCTCCCTGCTCAGTGGAGAATCTCTTCTCCCTCTTCTCTCTCTTCGTCTGACCCTCCTCCCCGCTTGTGCTGTCTCTTTCTCTCTCTTTCTCTCTTTCTCCCTCTCTCTCTGTCTCAAATAAATAAATAAAATCTTAAAAGAAAAAAAAAAAGAAATGCACATCCTCGGGCCCCCCACCCAGGTATATCTCCCAGAGCCTCCAGGCAGGGCCCAGCAATCTGTGTTCTAACAAGCCCTCTGGGTGCCTCTGATGTATATTAAAGTGTGAGATCCAGCACGTTAGGGAAAATGAAGGACACCCCCCCCCCCCCGCCCAAATCTCAATGGCTTGTAGCAGAGATCGGCAAACTATGGCCAAGGGCCAACTCAGCCCACTCCCTCTTTGTCTCATTGGAACACAGCCATGCCCATTTGTTTAGGTGTTGTCTGGGACCAGTTTCTTGATACAGAGGTGAGCTGAGTCATTGTTACAGAGACCACATGGCCCACAAAACCCTAACATACTTTCTTTCTGGCCCTTTACAGAAATGTTGCTGACCCTGGCTTAGAGTGATGACAGTTTCTGCGTTGCTCCCCTGCAGGCCATTGGAGGCTCCAACCACCCCTCTCTGGCTTGGGCACAATGGCAGGTCTGATCTGGGGGTTTAACCGGTTGTACCCGCACACGGAGAAGAGACAAGGCTTCTGAAATAATACAAGTCACCCACTCGCAATTCACTGGCCAAAGCCTAACATCCCTGGAGAGGAGAAGAATAATCCCCACTCTCCCCTTCCCATCCCCTCTGCCCCAGGAGAGGTAACAAATATTCATGAACAATAATCGAATCCTCTGATCAAGGCCTTTCCCCTAGTCACAAAGAGGAACTTTCTCCCCTTCCATGTGGGGAATACACACCCCCTACCCCGTGGAGAATGGCACACCCCCTGAGGGCATCACTGGGAGGTTGCCACTCAGGAACATCTCTGTGGACAGAAACAGCCTCTCTAACCCCGCACACCCCACACACAGCTGTGGAGCAGGGAAGGACCACACAGAGCACACTCCAGCTGCCCCACTGGGTGCTCACCAGTACTGCTCCGGAAGAAGCCCCGTGACCTTGTTTCCTGCAGCCGTGTTTCAGGTCCTCTCGGTTCTGCTGTTCTCGGCCACCTCTAAAGAGGGCAGCAGAGAGGATGTACTCCTTCTGGGGAACGATTCCGCTTTCACAGCCTATTTTCTGGCCAGACAGGTTTAAGGGTTCCGTCTCAAACAGCCTCAGTCTCTATTTGTCCAGGTTTGTGATTCTTTAGGCTGCAGAACGCTCTAGAACATGTATTTATTTTTTTAAAAAAGATTTTATTTATTTATTTGACAGAGAGAGATACAGCAAGAGGGAACACAAGCAGGGGGAGTGGGAGAGGGAGAAGCAGGCTCCCCACTGAGCAAGGAGCCTGATGAGGGACTCGATCTCATGACCCTGGGATCAAGACCTGAGCCCAAGGCAGCTGCTTAATGACTGAGCTGCCCAGGCACCCACCCCTAGAACAAGTGTTTATTTCTTATCTATTTGATTGCAGGCAGATCCAAGTAGCATTAGCCACACCCACAGTCTATTTCTCTGGCTTAAATGTGGGTACCCTGAGTTCAAGAGGCTTCTATGAGAGAGTTGTACCTCTCGATTTTTATCCCTGAACTATATGGGGAAACTGAGGCTCAGAGAGGCAGAGTAAGTTTTCTCTGACTTCACACCTGGATTTGAACCCAGCTCTCTAGGTCACCATAAGCTGTCTACATCACCTATATTTATCACCCCATATCTCCAGGCTTGTTCTTTTGTTCAATGTTAAACATTTCCAATGCCTTACTAAGCCATTTTCACAGGCTCGAAGAAGCTGAGTGAAAAGCCCCCCTTTTAACCCAAAGATTTTTATTTATTTATTTATTTATTTATTTATTTATTTATTTGACAGAGAGAGATCACAAGTAGGCAGAGGCAGGCAGAGAGAGAGAGGAGGAAGCAGGCTCCCCGCTGAGCAGAAAGCCCTATGTGGGGCTCGATCCCAGGAGCCTGGGATCATGTCCTGAGCCGAAGGTAGAGGCTTTAACCCACTGAGCCACCCAGGCACCCCAACCCAAAGATTTTTTTGACGGCCATCTCTCCTTGGTTTCTTCTGAAGGCTCAGATGTCCTCCTCAAACTTTAATGACATTCGCATCATCTGGGTGTGGGCCCATGCCTGTTAAAACCCAAGGGAGGGAGACAAAACCATAGGAGACTCTTATCTTAGGAAACAAACCGAAGGTTGCTGGGGCAGGGATAGGGAGGCTGGGTGATGGGCATTGGGGAGGGTATGCGCTGTGAATTGTGTAAGACTGATGCTTCACAGACTGATGATTCACATATAATATATTATGTGTTAATTAAAAAAACAAACAAACAGAAAAAAACCCAAGGTCTCAAGCCTCATTCTCTGAGGATCTGAGTAAAGCTGGGAATTTGCATTTCCACAAGGAAACCCCTCCCCCCGCCGCCAAAGGGATCGGGATGCAGGTGGTTGGTTTGCCAAGCTTCCAGGAACACTGCCCTGTAAGTTCCCTAATTTCCACCTGGTAGGGGATGAATAACATTCTGTGACAAAGTAGCAACTTCATCTGAAGGTGCTTGAGAGGATGTGAGAAGCACTTCATTAATTTTCACCCCAGTCCTTGGAGGTGGCATCATGATAGTTACAATTATCCCTCAATTACTTGGAGAGCTGAAATGTTCTTAGAGAATAAACTTAGACACAGAAGCCAAGTGACTGCCAAACTCATCCCGCAGGCCAGCGAGGGGTGATGTTCTAAAAGTGTGGACCAAGGATGGCCGTGCAGGGCTCTGCAAGGGCAGCCCTCAGCCACCCCATGTGAGTGACGCCTCGCCACCCAGAAGGAGGGGAGCAGAACAGACCCGGGGCAAAGAAAAGACCACACAAGTGCTTCACCAAGTTTTATAAAATATTGGGTGAGTACCCAATATTTTTGATTCAGGTAGTTGTATATAAAAGTTCAAATTTGGCATCTCAGAAAGATTCAGCAGCTTTGGGAAGACACAGAGCTAATGGCAGCCATTCACTCTGGGCAGAGCATGAGGCCTCCTGCGGCCAAATGGCCACTTGGCTCATCCACGTTACTGGTCCAGGCCCTATGGGCAGTTGGATGGCTGCACTGGTCAAGTCAGTCACACTTCCTGTCACAGGTAAACTTTTGGAAGAGGATTAGCATTCCTCCTCCTTCTCATGCAGTGGTCACAGACCTGACTTGCAGAGTCTGAGGAAATGGGAGCCAAGAGGAGGAGATGCCTCTGAGGAACAGGGAGAGTACTAACCACCTTCAAGAAGCCTGGCCTCTCACAACCTCATCGCACTTGCCACTGAGGAGACAGTGGTCTTAACATTCTATCACAATCTTGGACTTACCTAAAACCTGCTCCAACAACATCAGCCATCCTAAGGCCAAGGACACAAAGAAGAATGTATGAAAGCAAAATGGGCCTTCCACAAGAAAAGTCTTGCTTATGTTTTTCTGGTGGCAAAAGCATTTGAACAAAGAACTTAATAAGAGAAAATGAGTAGCTTTAGAATGAGTTTATCACTAACAAAGCCACCACAGGCTCTTTGGTGGTATTTGAAAATTAAGTTAACATTAATTTAACATTAAAACAAGGGATTTAATGGAAGTTGAAGAATAAATTAAGCCTTTGAATGGGATATCTAAAATCCCTTTTAACATGCAAGACACTGTAAAATAATTGCATTTAAACAATTAGTTAAAAAAATATTTTGCTTTTTCTGTCCCTTTCCAGAATTCAAGATGTCCAGGTGAAGAACGTGGTGGGTCCTCTGATGCGAAATTCCGAGTTTCTTGGGTATTCTGGTGGGAGCCTTTATCAACTGTGCTGACAACACAGGAGCCCCAAATCTGTGTATGTCTCTGGGAAGGGGATGGGGGGACCGCCGAGCAGACGTCCTGCTGCTGGTGGGGGTGACATGGTGGTGGCCACAGTGGGAAAGGCAAACCAGAGCTCAGAAGAAAGGGACGTCCAGCAGTGGGGGACTGGACAACAGGAGTCACACTGGAGAAAAGATGGTGTGTTTCTCTAATTGCGAGGATAACATGATGGTCCTAGTAATGAAGGCGAAATGAAAGATTCTTCTATCACAGGACCAGCCGCAAAGGAATGTGCAGAGCAGTGGCCCAGGATTGCATCCAGAGCTGGCGGCATGGCAGGATTCACTGGTGTATTTGCTAAAAAAAAAAAAAAAAAGAAAAAAGTTACTTGCTCCCCTCTCCAAAATAATAAAAATAAAAAACATTTTATGATAATCGTACATTGACAGAATAGTTATGAAGAAAGATCTAGGGTCTACTATAGCACGCTCAATATGAGGAAACTAAAGAAGTACCTACTGGTCTTTACCTCAGGGTAAACTAATACAATGATAAGTATCGGGTTACTGAGCAATGCGATCTGCGATCTGCGAGTTACACCCAGGACAGCCTCTGCGAATTAGAAGAAACCAAAGCCACACCTTACAAACCAGCTAAAGGCACAGCCACCTCTCTCTTGTATGTTGTAATTAACCATCTGTGTACATTCATGTCTTTTCTTAAGAAACCAGCCAGAATTCCAGAATCTCTACTATCCTGTCATAGTCTTCCTATTCATAATGGATTTATTGTTGATACTGTTAGCTCCAGAAGATAATTCAGAAACTCATTTTCAAAAGTGGCTTTAAAAATTTCACTAAAATGAATATTTTTCTTCACATATATCAAATTTATAAACATAGGGCATGCAATTACAGGTTTCACATGATCAAATTGAAGTCTCTACTTTATTATTTTTTTTTAAGATTTTATTTATTTGACAGAGACAAAGCGAGAGAGGGAACACAAGTGGGGACGTGGGAGAGAGAGAAGCAGACTTCTTACTGAGCAGGGAGCCCAATGCAGGGCTTGGTCCAAGGACCCTGGGATCATGACTTGAACTGAAGGCAGATGCTTAACAACTGAGCCACCCAGGTGCCCCTGAAGTCCCTACTTTAAAATAACTACAAACAATTTGAACCAGGACATTTCTCCTTATCCATTCATCCACCCAGGTACTTATTGATTTTTACTTATTTATTTATCATATTCGTTAAATGTATTTATATATTTATAATATTATTTTTATATAAATAATTATTTAATTGTTTATAATAATTTACCTAGATCACTAAGTGCTACTGGAAATGTGAAGATGAATCCAACAGGCTTCCGTGGAAGTTGGGAGTGTCATGAATATAAGAAAATGATTTATACATAGAAAATTACTAAATACTGTCTCAGGAATCTTTTGGTTATAAGTGACACAGCCCGTTCAACTCAATCAAAAAAGGGAATTTAATGGGTCATAAGCTTGGGATGGGTTCAAGGACAGATTAAATATTATTGTCAGAAATCAGTCTGCATCTCTCTACTCTGCTTTCCTGGGTTGGCTTTATTCTCAGATAGACCATCTCTACATGATAGATTCTTGTAGGTCAAATTTTATTAGCCTTACTACAGTCTCAGTTGAAAAATTTCCTCTTGTGCTTCTAGCAGATATCCCAGAATTTGCTTACTACGACTGAAGCCATCCCTAATACAATAGCCATTCAGGGGGATGGAATATTTGATTGCCCAGGACTGGTCCATGACACACTCTAGGATCCTGGAGAAAGAAGATCTTGGCTCCATCCACATGTCATAGACTGAGCTCTGAGGAAGATTCTATCACCTTTGCTCTCTTTGAGAGCAAAGAAGGTGCTCTCAAGAAGAAGGAAAAATGAATAATGGGCAAAAATAGTTGCTTCCTACAAATGTCATAAGAAAGACACTATTAATGTGTAGTAAGCATCCAGAGAGGAGATAATAGAAAGAAGTGTTGAAATGAGAATGGGACTTTGCAATTATGGAACAGATAACTATGATGTGTTCATCCACAAGAGTTGTCTCTTCAAGTACCCAACCACCACATACCTCAGAATCTAGTTGCTTTACATCAACCTGAACGTCATTCATTATTAACTCATTCAATAAATATTTTTTGAGTAATTTCTTATACTTAGTACTCATACATATTCCAGGATTAGTTAGAGTCCTTGCCCTTATGGAACTTATAGTCTATGCAGTGAATATGGACAATAAATAGAAAAGTACAATGTAATATATAGGATGTCAGATAATGCTAAGTGCTTGAGGAAAAACAAGGTAGGGAAGGAGGGAAAGACATGACTAAAGTAAAGCAGATTTGAATAAGACTTATTCAAACAGTCTTATAGTAGGGATTTTTTTTTTAAAGTAGGGGTTTTTAAACAAGATGAGATGGTGAGGAAGTGAAGGACGTTAAAAGAAGAGCCCTCCAGGCATAGTGAGCAGCCAGTGCCATGGCTCTGAGGCAGCAGTGTGCCTAGACTCTTTAAGAAGACCTGTGTGATGGGATACCTGGGCGACACAGTCAGTTAAGTGTCCAACTTTTGATTTCACTTCTGGTCATGATCTCAGGGTAGATTGAGCCCCATGTTGGTCTCTGTGCTGGGCAAAGAATCTGCTTAAGATTTTCTCTCCCGCTCTGCCCCTCCCCTGACCTCTCCCTCTCAAAAAGGAGGAGGAGGAGGAGAAAGAGAAGGAGAAGGAAAAGAGAAGGAGAAGATGACCTGTGTGGCACAGGAGGAGAGAGTAGTAGATAAGATAAGAAAGATGAGAATGTTAGTGGAGAACATGTAGGACCTTAGATATTGCATGAATGTCAGCTTTTACTCTGAATGGATGGGAAGCAAGTGGGTACTTTAAATAAAGAAGGTCATAATATAACTTACACCTAAAATAATCACTCTTGCAGAAGCTTTTTATTTTGGTGCAGTCCCAAGAGTTTATTTTTGCTTTTATTTCCTTTCCCTCAGGAGACATATCTAGAAAAAGTTGCTATGGACATGCTGCCTGTGCTCTCTTCTAGGACTTTTTTGGTTTCAGGTCTCACATTTAGATCTTCAATCCATTTTGAATTAGTTTTGTATATGGTGTAATAAAGTGATGCAGTTTCCTTCTTTTGCATGTTACTATGTAGTTTTCCCAACATCATCTGTTGAAGAGACTACCTTTTTTCCATCAGATAGTCTTTTCTGCTTCATCAAAGATTAATTGACTGTAGAGTTATGGGTTCATTTCTGGGTTTTCCATTCTGTTCCATTGATAAATGTGTCTAATTTTGTGCCAGTACCATACTGTTTTGATTACCACAGCTTTGTAATATAACTTGAAGTCTGGAATTAAAATAAAAACTTTTTAAAAAGTTTTTTTTTCATTTTGCATGCTTTAAAACACAATATGTACAATACAGATATTTTTAATACTCCAAAACAAAGAGTGGAAAACAGTATTTTTTATTTCTGAGTCAAATTCAGGAATTCTCCAGATTAATAAACCCAAAGTAATTTAAGAAAATAATAACAGAAATAATCACTCTGGAGTAGACTACAGAGGGAAAGATCTGAAAAAAGGAGACCAGTTAAGGGAACTTTTGGAGTAAGTAATCTAGGTTAGAGATGATGGAGTGGCTAGGAAAATTTGGTTTGACTTTGAAAGTAAACCAACAAAATTTGCTGAAAGACAATAGTCTTTGGGTACTTTCTAAGAGGATAGTCAAGGGTGATTGAGAATTTTGGCCTAAGGAAATCAAAGAATGGAGTTGCTACTAAGTGATATGGGGGAGACTGTAGAATAAGCGGGTTGTGAGGAGGGGTGGAAGGTTGGAGTTCTGTTTTAGATATGTTGAGTTTGACATACCTAATTAGACATCTAAGTGAACATGGAGAGTAGGTAACTGGATATACAATTCTACAGTTCAGAGGAGAGATCTGAGATGGAGAGGAAATGACAGTTGGGAATTTGTCATAGTGTAGAAGATAGTTAAAGCCATGATGCAATCACCAAGGGACAGAATATCAATGCAAAAGAAATTATGTATAAAGACTCTCCCTAGGGACATTCCAATTTTAGCAATTAAGGAAGCAAGGAGAAAATGGCAAAGGGATCTGGGAAGTAAACACAGAAGTGTAGAAGAAAAACTAGAAAAGTCTGGTTTTCCTGGAAACCAAGCAAGGAAAGGGCTTTGGAGGGTAAAGTCTTGAATATTGCAAACATTTGAAAAATACTCAAATATTACAAAATAAGTCAAATTAGATAAAGACCATTGTTGGCAATTTTGGTTATCCATTAGCAGTTTCAGTGTAGACATGGCAATAAAAAAAAAAAAAAGAGTTGGAAACAAAATATCAGTCATTCTCTTACAGAGTTTTGCTGTTACATAAAGTACTTAGGTGATCTGCCCTCTTCCAAAAAACGCCTTTATTTTATCATCTAATATTAGGAATTTTTGAGGGAACAAAATTCTGTGTTTGAGTCAGCCTCTACAGAGCATTTTTCAGAAAAGATAAAAATCACAGAGTAGTAATTAAAATAATTGAGACTAAAATATTTCCAGCCAATCTTAAATATGTTTTGTGTACTGTTTACATGCAATAAATCAGAAGTTCCCTATGTTTCTTTTGATATTAACACAAAAATACATTCTTATTTTTTTCTTTTCAATAATACTTGTTTAGATTTCCAGTTCCAGGAAAGATAGAATCTTCCCACAGAAAGCAATTACAAATTCTGGGGGGAAAATGTGAAGCATAGTTACTTGAGGGAACAGGGAAGAACCCAGAAAGTGGCAGAACTTAGAAAATTTTTCCTTTGTCCTAAAAGAGCCACAGAGAGTGAGAGCCATAGACATACAACTAGGCCACTAAGGTAGTAGCTGAAAGCTATAGTCATATTGACTTCATATATCAAGGGGAGTTTGAAACTGGCAGAATGGCTGGAAATTCAAGGTGCAAATCTTTTAACTAAAGAAGCCATAGGGAAGGAGGTGTCTCTAGATCTGTTTAGAAACTTCCCTCCGGCTCTTAACTCATTCCTAAACTGTATATAAATGGTGGGAACTCCAAGAAATATAGGAAGAAAAAAATAATAAAAGGACTGACTCCTTATGTCAGCTCCTGTTCAGTGCATGGGAGACTGAGTTTGGGGTGTGTATCCCAGCCAGTCAGAAGGGCTTAGTGCACACCTCAGGCATTCCATTGATGTCCTAGAACTATGCCATAGGAGTTAGGATTCTGTCCAAGATTTATGATTTTTCCCTAGATCTAGGGGTAAAGCCACAGGACAGTTCTAACAAAACATAAAATCAAGCCTCCATAACTCAAGTTGGCCTTCCAGCAATTTAATTGCCTGACAGAAGCAGACTCAACACCCTTCAGAGGAAGATAACAGACTTCAGAGTCTCTGCAGCATATGATTCACACTAAGTGGCCACAGAGACCTCAGCTAGGGAAACTAGACTCCCTGATCCAATCCTCCCCTTCTCTTTATGGAGGGAAGTACATGGAGACCCTGGAAGGTGTGGCTTTCTTAGTAAAAGTAAATCCTCTTGGGAAAACTTTGCACTATGAAGGAAGAAACACAGGATCACATACTAAAGCTATAACACACAATCTGTGGGCTCTAAGACAACTTCAGGAGAAAGTAACATCCAAGCTATTAATGGAAGACTCAGCAGACCTGAGCCAGGAAGAGAGAAAAACAGATAAAATGCTTGGAGTTGAGAGAGAACATGGGTGTGACTGGACAAGGTACAAGGGAAAGGAGAGGAGGAATTAGTAAGAAACAAAAGAACCAACAGTCAGACTATGAAGGGACTTTTTCATTGCATTAAGCAGGTTGGACTTTCTTTGAGAGTAATGGGGTGCCAACAAAAGTTTCAAGAAGAGCAATATCATCACAATTTTAGCATCCAAGTATCTTCCTGGCCAATGCAAGAAATCAATCTGGAGAAAATTGTGTTTGAAGTGTTCAGAGAATGTCCAGACTCCATAAAAAATTGGGTTTATTGGTCCAGAGCTCAGCAGAAAGATTTAGGTTGCTTTGGATTCTTCAGCTTACACAGAATCATTAAAACCTTAGAAGTAAATGAGATATACAGGGATCAATCAAGGAAATAAAAAAGCCAGTGCAGAAGCCTGAGGATCACCAGCATTCAAACCTCAATGTTAATGCATTAACTGATAGCACTGGCAATAACATATTTTATAGTCCCTTCAATCAATCTAAATTAGTGAATCTTCCAACATCAAGTTCACTTAATTGATTTGTGTTTGTCTCTTTTTTCAGATTATCTTTTGGAATAACAGTTTTCAATTAGGGGACATTTAACAATGTTTGGAGACATTTTGGTTACCACAAATTAGCAGGGAGTACTTGAATCTAGTAGGTAGAGGTCAGAGATCTGTTAACCATCCTGCAATACAGTAGACAAAATCACACAAAAAGATTTATCCAGCCCCAAATGTCATTAGTCCCAAGATTGAGAAACCCTGACAACATTGACCACTGTTAGACCCTCTGGTCTATGGACATGGATAACTTCTGTGTCTTCTTCCCAAGGATTTCTGTCAGGGGATACCAGTCTCCAAGGCGAATATCAAAGAATTCTCAAGTTCACTCTTAATAGCATATAACGGAATAAAACTAAAATCTGAAAATACTGAGTTGAACAGATTTAGGGTGATGCATGTACTATAGCTTTTACCTTGGATTTAAGTGTGGGAATACCAATCAAGCAGTCTCAGAGGCAGTGGTGCGTGGCTCCCATAATGCCATGAATATAAACCAAATAAAGTTATGTAAGAAATAGGTACTATCAGACCAAGAGGTACTTAATATTTTATGAAGAGAATGGTCTTTCAAGTGTTGGAAAAAATGGTCTATTATTGATTGCTGATTTTGTTTTTGTTAATGGTATAAGTGGGGATCATGTGATCAAAAGCTTAAAGAGGTGCTGAGAGTCTCATTTTTTTTGCCTATACTGATGCAGTGTTGTGCTGTCCAAAGGAGAGAGAGATGATGTAAGATTTGCCTGGAGATGAGCCCCTGCTCTGACTCGAAACCAGGGCTGGGCACTGGGAAGGAAATGGAGCAAAGGACCTTGTTTGATCCAAAGTTTCATTTAGCCTGGTGTTCTGAACAAGATGAGCACAAATAGGAAACTGGTAAGACATTGGAGCAAACTCTGTTTGGTTGGAGAACTAAAGAGCCTCCTAAGAGAGGTGAGAGAGAGTGGGAGATAAGAAGAAACATGAGGGAGAAAGGGAGAGAGGGCATGAGATACCCAGGTAAAATCTGAGAAGCACCGAGTTTGTCCTTTGTTGAGTATAAAGCGGTGATGTATTCAGGGAAAGGTGACTACTACCAGACAGCCTTCCCACTCAGCCCTTCAGGTTCATACCTAAAATCTGTGGCACCTCCAAAAGAACTATTTCACTAAAGACTCTGTTAACTTGTTGGTGAAAAGAGAGACATGGCTTTGGTACAGTAAGAGCACATGACACAGATTGAGGGAGAGACACTCCCTCCCACTTTGCCCAAAACAGTATGGTACCTCTCAGTAGATACCAAGGTCCTGTTCAGGCTCCTCCGACGTCTGGCCTCTCTCTCTCAGCAAATGATTTCCTGATTTGACTCAAGCAATCAGATGGGAACACTTTCAACTGTCCTTTACCAAACTCAGAAATTCACCTGGTTTCCTTCTACATACTTATCAAGAGAGGACTCCTCTTTTATATGAGGCAGAATCCTGAAGCATTGTTCTAGAATCCGGGCATCTGCTCCCTTCTAGAGTTCATGCTGTATCAATTACCCTTTCTGCTACTCTGTCCTGTCAACATTTGAGCACGCTAAATTGTCCTCCAGATTTACATTAAAAAGAAGAAAGAAGACTCCTTCCAACCACCATATCCTCCAATTAATATTCCATAAGCTTTCATTTCTGGCCATGTTGACTTCAAAATAATTTATTACAATATTTCAAAAATACAGGAATATCTGTGTACCTACTACCCAGATTGACCAAATCTTAAATTTGTATATATTTGTTTCAGATATATTTGTATTTCCAAATTAGAACATTATAGTTACAACTGAAATTCTCTGTTTCTCTCTCATCTCTGCCAGCAAGTAACCACAACCCTCAAATTGGTGTGTATGCTATTTGTGAATGCTTCATACTTGTACTATATGGGTATGTGGCCATATGCAATGTAGAGTCTTACTTTGCAAGCTCTCAAACTTTAATTAAAATGTATAATATCACATGGATTATTCTGTAACTTGCTTTCACATAAACTGTTTTTGAGATGTTACTATCTTCTTATTTCTATGCTATTGCTGGCATGTATGACATCTTTTTTTTAAAACCTCATGACATATTCTAATAATTGTTTCATGCCATCAGAATTTGTGAAGTTCACCTACTTATTTATCCCATCCCCAACTCATGATTTTCCCCTTCATATCCTATTTTCCCATTTCTTTTTTTTTTTTTTAAAGATTTTATTCATTCACTTGACAGAGATCACAAGTAGGCAGAGAGGCAGGCAGACAGAGAGAGGAGGAAGCAGGCCCCCCGCGGAGCAGAAAGCCCAATGTGGGACCCGATCCCAAGACCCTGGGATCACGACCCGAGCCGAAGGCAGAGGCCTCAACCCACTGAGCCACCCAGGCGCCCTATTTTCCCATTTCTGATTGCAGTCTTGTCTCAAATGCAGTCATTAGAATCTCCTTTAATTAGAGAGTTGTGGGGAAATGTGCTCAGTTTTCATTTGAAAATATTGATACTTTACTATCATTCTAAAAAGATAATTTTGCTGGGTATATAATTCCAGGTAAAAGGATTCTGTATTTTAGTGTAGTAGTCTGCTATCAGTTCCACTGACATTCCTATGGAAGTTATCCCTTTTCTCTAATCTGATGCTGTTTAAAATCTTATTTTTACCTTTAGTGTTTCTTTATGAAGTGCAGGACATGTTTGTTTTTGCTTTTGGTTTTAATTCTGCTTTTGTGGGAATTCACAAATCTGCAGGATGGCTTCTTTTATCTCTTCTGGAAAATTCTTGATCATCGACTACTCACATATTGCTTCCGCTCCATTCTCCCTCTCTTCTCTGCAATTTCTCACTTGATGCAATCTCTTAACTGCCCTTAACTTTGTCAGATTTTTCATTTCTTTGTTTCTGTGTTTTATCCTGGATAATTTTTTTTCCAGATCTATCTGAAGTTTGCTAATTCTCTTTTTTAAAATTGTGCCTAATTTACTATTAAACTCATTCATTATGCTTTTCTATGCCAATCATTTTATTTTGATATTTAGAATCCTTTTGTTAATATAATCCATTCTATTTTTATAGTCTTTTACTCTTTGTTTCATTTTAGTCATTTCTGCTTCTTTTTTTTTAAGATTTATTTATTTATTTGACAGATAGAGATCACAAGTAGGCAGAGAGACAGGCAGAGAGAGGAGGAAGCATGTTCCCCACTGAGCGGAGAGACCGATGTGGGGCTCAATCCCAAGACCCTGGGACCATGACCGGAGCCACTGAGCCACCCAAGAGCTCCTCATTTCTGCTTCTTGAAGCACATTGAACATACTTATTTTATGTTGGGTGTTTCTAACTCTACTATCTGAAATCTTTTCAGGTCAAGTACTTATATTTCTGCTAGTTTTTATTCATTATGCCTCATTTCCTTATATGTATATATAGGTATGTGCTATTTTTTCTTGTAGGCTATATTTCCAAAATTTTATCTGTTGAAGTTATTTGAGACCTGGTTTGAAAGTGAGATCCCCAGGGAGGATTTGAATTTGCTTCTGTCACAAGCCTGGGGGAATCTGCCAGCCAGAATCAATTTAAACAAAATTCTTGGCCAAGTATTTTTTTGGACTATTTGGGTGGTTCGATTTTGGACTGCAAACCTACATAAGGGCTGGCATGTTGTTATAAATTTTAAGAAGAGTTTCTTTCTTTCTTTCTTTCTTTCTTTCTTTCTTTCTTTCTTTCTTTCTTTAAATTCCCATTACCTACTCAGCTCCAGAGTTTGAGAAGGGCAATTTTCCTTACACTTCCCTGGTGAGGTGGTTGGTGATGAGATGGGTAGTTTATTTCTAGTTTATGCTTACTGGACAGTGTGGCCTTTGGGATATCAACTTTAAGTGGGGGCAGAGGAAGGGTGAGGGAAAGCATTCTTACTAGACTCTCTACTTTGGACAGGCCCTGGACTGTGTAGAGTCACAAAATCCAAGATTCAGGGCCACCCAATTTGGCATATGCATTTAAGGTAGAAGCGGGCTTATATAGTCTGTTTACTCCTGGGTACCTGATTTTATTTAGTTTTTGACCGATGTTATTCCCAACCAATGTGCCAATTCAATGATTCTTTTTCCAATATTATATATCCAGTGTTCCAGCAGGAGAATTTGACAGGGTCTCTAGCTTGTCATTCTGCTGGAATTGCAGCTCTCACCCATTCTTTACACAACAATGGTATTTTTAAGGTTCACATTCATTCAAGTCCCTCTCCTGTTTAAAACCTGTCATGGGATCCATATCACCCTAAGGATAAACCCCATAGCCTTAGCATAGTTTATAAGCTCCTCCGTCCTGCCTCTGCAACATCTCCAGACTTCTTTTTTATCTGTCATCCCCAAGCACCCTCTTTCTACTGAAGCTGAACTATATTACTTCCAGTCATCACAAAACCCCATGCTCTTTCCCTCTCTAAGTTTCTAAATGCATTGTCACTCATTCTTCTTTCCTTTTTGCCTTCTTTCTTCCAAGTCCCACCTTTTCTAACCCAACTCCTATTTGCCTTCAGCTTTTAGTTTAAACATTACTTTCCCTAGAGAGGATTCTGGACACAGAGTCTTGCCTCTTTGTTCTGACTTTATCTATCATGATGTATTTGCATGTTTGCAGGTCTGTGTTCCCTTAGGTCCAAGATTTGTGCCTTTCATTCCCCATGCTGGAACCCTCCAGTGCAGTGCTAGCACCCAGTTGCAATGCTGATTCTTTGAAATTAGCTGTTTTTGGAAGACTCTTCTGGAACTCTGGTTATCACCATCATGATTCCTGTGAGGAAAGGGTGGTAGACAGGGCAAAAATGGCTATGGAACCTCCTTGCTATGGAATTGACCATCAGAAGCAAAGTCTAGGTGCCAGGTGGATAGGTGTCTAGGGACCTCAGTGACCACACTCAACAAACACAGCAGCCTGGTGAGTATAGTGGATCCAGCCAAGGGAGTCTGGAGTAGAAGGTGATGCAAACAGCAGATAGCTCTCAACAACTGCACACTTTGTAAGCAAGGATGAGCTACCCCCAGAACCTCCCAGAAATCCTGAGATACCTTTTACAGAAGATTAGAGTGCTGAGGTAGCAGCAGAGCCAAATGTGTGTAATGAAGCATATCATTCCATTGTATCTGTAGGCAAATGAGGCCTGGGGAAACCTACTTTATACCCAGAGAGACTGCCTCTCATTGAGCTTACTGACAAGTGGAAAAAAAGAGGAAATTAACAAAGCATTAATTTCACAAGGTGAAAATGTTATAAAGGATGCCTGGGTGGCTCAGTCCGTTAAGTATCTGCCTTTGGTTCAGGTCATGATCTCAAGAGTCCTGGGATCAAGCCCTGAGTTGGGCTCCCTGCAGAGCAGGGAGTCTTTTTCTCCCTCTCCCTCTGCCTCCTCCCTCCTGCTCATTTTCTGTCTCTGTATTTCTCAAATAAATAAATGAAATCTTAAAAAAAAAACACATGCACACACCTGAACTACCTGCATTAACATAAAGGGGACTCCTCTTACTAAGGAGGAAGGATCTAATATGATTGCTACTTTTCCTACTGTCCCTGCACACAAAAAGCCCAAGGTATTGTGGAAAATCAGCATGGCATAGCTGGAATGAATGGCTTCCCATACATTTACCCTCATGATATATGCTTGCTTTAACATTCCAATTATTTTATTTTCTAATCTTCAACTGGGCTAGAGAACTACATGACTAAACCTTTGGGGATGTGGAAGGGATTAGTCAGAGCAGTCTAGGAATCATGAGGCCAATCAAAGGGCTTTGTGTGTCAACCAGCTTTCTAGACTCTTCCTGAGGGCAAAGCAAAGTCTTCCTATAATTAAGTTTCCTAGAGTGTTTGTCAAGTTCTAAAGTCAATGATCTCTGATAGAGCCCACAGACTCATTATTTAAGGTCCAAGAAGATAATGATTAAACCAGGATAAGGATAGAGAGATGACCTGTGTCCTGTCTAAAAGGGGTAGAGTTTCCCTTTCTATCAGATTCTGAGCGTAGTTTTATCAGATTTCTGGTTTTCTAACAAGACCCCCCCCCCAAAAGAAAGGTCTGCATTTTTAAACATTGTCTCAAAATCTTTAACTCTTTGAGGACAGATGGAGCATTCTTCATTCATCAGATTGTGACTTCTAGTCAATATACCAAGACATGAATATCCTGAGCAAACTGAGCTTGGACCCCCCCCCCCCAACTTAGTGCTCTTTGAAGAAGAATCTTCATTGCTAAATCCCTTCTTTCCTCTCACTAGTCCCCTAGTCATCTTGTGAAGTCGGTAGGTATGAACTGTGTCTATTGAATTGTCCCCAAGTGGGCCCAGGGAATCACGGTGCACCCCTTGCTATAGAGTCTCTTAGGAGAGGCACAGAGAACTAAATAGATAAAGGAACCAGCTATTTCTAAGAATAGAACCACCATATCCCAATGGACATGTGGAATTTCCAGAGAAAGTATGAATAGAGACAAGATAAAGCCATCTGCATAATCATGATGCTGCATTCATCTTAACCAGGTACATGCCCTTGAACTACAGGTGTTGAGCATGGCATCTGTTTACAAATTAGGCAATTGGAAATGGCTAAAAGTATTCATCTCTTTTACTACTTCCTTCAGTATGTATAATATTAGCAAAATGTCTCAATGGCTGGTAAATCATCTTTAATTCCTTTGGAACTCATCATAGTAATATTAACCATGATGGATTCTTGTGGTATTTAAAGAACTAGATTGTCAATTAGCTTTTATGGGATACATCACAGTCATCAGCCTTGTATCAGACCTCCTTTTCAAAGAAGCCAGTTATTAAAATGTACAATAATTTGCTTTTATTATAATCTATCTAAAAGCCAAAGCTAGTCTCCAAAATAATTTAAAGTTTTAAGTTGCAATCTAAGAGACCTTTTCTTCAAAATGACTGTATAATATAGTGTCACCATTCTTGGTTAATTATTTTGCAGAGTGTGAATTTTAGTTAATCGTTTCTTGCAAGGACCAAATAACATAGGTGCTTCCTAACAGCCTCTCTGGGAATAACTACTGTCCTTTCAGAAGCTAATTAATCAAGCCATGCTCATAAAAACTTAAGTAACTACCCACCTGGGTGGGAGTCCCCTGAGGCCTCCCCACTCCTGGAAATCACTTGCCCATAGAGTTGACCTTGGCAGAAAGAAAGGGCAGTGAGTCAACTTTGACTTGGCACAGCACCCACCAGGGACCTTCCATGCTATCTGGTACGGTCATCTGCTCAAGATAACCTGAAATTTTAAAGCCTCATCTTCACTGTAGGTGCCCTTCAAAACTTACCCGGTGCTACCTACAGCTTGAGACAAAAGAGATGGGTTCTGGTGGAAACACAAGAAGACGAGAAACAGCCCAGTACTGTTTTGAATTCAATAAATAGTTATGTTTATTTAATCAGCATTTGCCAAGAAGTTGGAGAAAATCAAATCAATGAAATACTGCCCCTGCCCTTCATGAACCAGGGGGCCCATGGTTCAGACAAGTACATGCAAGCCAATGGCAAGATGAGGCAGAGTTTGCAACTCTATCCTGAGCAGCAACTTGAAAGTTCCCACTTCCACCATCAAATTTACCACATTGAACTGAAAGTCATAGACTCTCATCCTTCTCTCTTAGTAGCCAGTAAATTTCCTCAAAGCAGGAATCATTCATCTCTGTATCTACAGCACCTTACACAATGCCAGATTCGTATTTGTTTAATGAACAAATTAATTCAACAATAACATTTAATGAGCATATATTATAAATAAGTCTTAGGTTGGATGCTTTACAAAAATCTCATTTAATTCCTCTAAAAATCCTACAAGGGAAACTAATATACTTCCTGTTTTACTGATAAGAAAATGAAATTTGGAGAAACCAGAGTATTTTGCCCAAAGTCCACAGCTGTTAAGTGGCAGAGTTGGCATGAGATTCTAGCTTCATCTAGCTCCTTGGTTTATATTTTTGACCGTTATGCATTACTATTTCAATAAAAATTGCAGCAGCTTCTGAAAAGTCACACGCACACACACAGATGCACAAAAGAGAGTCCATTTCATACTACAGTAGGAGGTAGACTGTAAACTGTGTCATGAGATTATGGAAGATTTCCTGGGGGTGGTGGTCCTTGAGCTGGTCCTTCAAGTGTGGGAGTGCTTTACTCAGCATCAGCATCATGCAGAAGGCAGCTAAGGAAAAACTCAGTATTGACCTGAGGGTGTGAGAATGAGGACTGGAGAGACTGGCTACACCTCAGAGACAACTCCTAGAATAACTATGGTTGGTGTGATAGAGAGCTCAAAGAAGGAGCCCCACTGCTGCTAATATGACTCACTCACCAGCCCACTGACATTAACTCAAAGGTAGCACAAGCTGAATCAGTACACAAAATGATCCTCTTCTTCAGTGCTCCCCCGTGTGCATGTAGGCACAGGCACACACACACACACACACACACACACACACACCCACCCACCCTGACAGCTATAGGGAGGGGAAAAAGCTCAGTGGTCAACAGCCTCTGGCTAGGGGAGATAACATTTCAGGCCTGATTTAAATCACCCATGTGTCAACAATTCTTGTTGATGGGCATCTCACAATGAATGTCCTAGGCTTGGCTTTATCAAGCCTCTTCCAGCCACAGCTCAGAATTATTGATCAATGTTGAAGGGAGGAGGAATGGGCAGGGAAGGAATTATCAGGAAAGGTGTGTAAATGGGACAGGTCCACTGACCAGAGCCTCTTCCCATTATTTATTGGCAGTTTGTTTATGTAGCCACAATCCATTCTCTTGGGTGCCCTGTGGGTGTGTGTGTGGGGGGGGGAATCTGTTAGAGGGTTGAATTTGAAGTATATTACATGAACTAAACCACAAATAAGTAACTCAGTTACTGGGGAGGGTGAGCCCCCTCTGACCCATCATTTTGCCAAAATGAACTCCTCATGGTTGAGTGGCACTCCCTACCTTTCCTAAGATTAGTTTGAACTGGCTCTGGAATATTTATTGAGGAGACCTTTCATTATAAAGCAGCCAAGTACCAGTTACCCGAAATATATGCAAGTTTTTAAAGTCTACATTCAAGGTTTAAAACCTTTTTGCTTATGAAAAATGTCCTACCTGGCCTCTCCCTGTCTCATTTGGGAGATTAAACGGTAGCTATATAGTTGAACTGCAATTCGCTTGGCTCTGAAGAAGCCATTATCATTGAAATTCAAGACCCTTGATCTAAGGTGTCTTAGAGAACTATTGGATGCTAAATACTATACATTAGAGTGCAGAGTACAATGCAAAATTAGTCTTTGTAAAGAGTTACAGGAGAAAGCCTTGTATGAAACAAAATATGGTTGTCATAAAAACTGATCTGCATTGGTTGTATGTCACCCAGGAAGTCTGAAGTGTGGATCACCCCAATCACAGGAACAACTGGAGGTAGTAAAGACTACACAGGTAGGGTATTTTCTTCTGCTCTTAAGGTGATTTTACCTCTTGAGTGAAATGCAGGAATGTAACTAAAGTAAAGTTAGACTCAGTCTGTGAATCTTTTTAAAGAAAGTCAAAGCCAAAGAAATATTCCAGCAGGGAAAGGATCAGAATGGGAAGTGCCCAAGAGAGACAGGATTTTGCAGAATCATAAAAAGCAGAATTTGCAAGGTCATTTCACACCAAACAGTGACAGGAAAGTTTCTAAGCAGAATAATATGGGGGAAAAAGAGAGAGAGAGAAAAGGGAAGACGAGAGGAAGAAAGAAAGAAAGAAAGAAAGAAAATAGATTTATGCCCCATAAAGTTATGCCATTCTGATTTTAAGAGGTGTTAAAAAGTTGTTACTAAGGTTCTGATCTTTTTTTTTTTTTATTCTTGTGATGCTATTCAGATCTATTCATTAAGTAATATACTACTCTGTAAATATAAAGTGTGTGCCTAAAACTATGCCAGTCACCATAGGGTGTAATCCAACAGACCATCTTTAATAGTCACTAAAAACTTCTTAGAATTACAGTCCTGAACTCTTCCACAGATCTACTTACTCAAAATTCCTAGGGGTTGGGCTTGGGAATATAAACCTTAAAAAGAATATCTTGAAAACAGGAGCCATGCCTGGTTTATCTCTCTAATTCATGAGTGCTTGAATGGATAATGCATGGATGAATGGGGGAAAGATGGGAAGAACTACAAGGACACAGTAATTAAGAATGTCTTCTTAGAGGAGAAAATTCTTGATGTAAAAACAGGATTCTATTAAGCACAAAGAAGAGGGGTGGGCATGGGCAAATATGGGAAATAACATATACAAAGTAACAGAGGCAAAGAAAGAGTATTGCATATGCTTAAATCCAAGTTTATTAAATGCTCAAAACAATAATAAAGTTTCAAAAACATTCCAACTTAAAAATACTATTTAAATTGCATTTCAAAATATAAAACACTTAGGAACAAATATAACAAATATGTGCAAGACTTCTATACTAAAAATTATAAAACACTGCTGAGAGAAATTAACAAAAGTCCCACATAAATACAGAGATATACCATTTTCATGGACTGGAAAACTCAATATTGTTAAAGTGCCAATTCTCCCTAAAATGATCTATAAATTCAATGCAATACCAAATAACATCCCAATAGACTTTTTTTTCAGAGGGTGATTTTAAATTTTGTTTGGAACTACAAAGGACTAAGAAAAACAAATAATCCTGAAAAAGTAGAACAAAGCTATATGACCTACTGAACCTGACTTTAAGCTTTATTATAAAGCTATGATACTCTATATAGAAAGCCCGAAAGACTCTGTCAGAAAAACCTGCTAGAACTGATAAATGCATTCAGTAAATTTTCAGGGTACAAAATCTATCTTCAGCAATCTGGTGCATTTCTATACACCAATAATGAAGCATCGGAAAGAGAAATTAAGGAATCAATCCCATTTATATTTGCGCCCAAAACAGTAAGATACCTAGAATACCTAGAATAAACCTAACCGACGAGGTGAAAGACCTGTACCATAAAACACTGATGAAAGATGACACAAAGAAATGGAAAGGCATTCCATGTTCATGGGTTGGAAGAACAAATATTGTTAAAGTGTCTATACTACCGAAAGCAATCTATGCATTTGATGCAATCCCTATCAAAACACTAATAGCATATTTTTTTTTTTTTTCTTACAGAACTCAAACAGAACAATTCTAAAATTTGTATGGATTCACAAAAGAACCCAAATAGTCAAAGCAAACTTGAAAAAGAAAAGCAAAGCTGGAGGCATCACAATCCCCCTCAAAAGTTATATTACAAAGCTATAGTGATCAAAATAGTATGATACTTGCAAAGAAACAGACACATAGATCAATAGAACAGAATAGAAAGCCCAGAAATGAACCCACAACTCTATGGTCAATTACTCTTCAACAAAGTAGGAAAGAATGTCCAATGGGAAAAAAAAAAACAGTTTCTTCAACAAATGATGTTGGAAAACTGGACAGCCACATGCAGATGAAGAAACTGGACCACTTTTTTTTTTTTTATCATACACAAAAATACATTCAAAACAGATTAAAGACTTAAATGTGAGATCTGAAACCATAAAAATCCTACAAGGGACCACAGACAGTAACCTCTTTAAATTGGCCATAGCAACTTCTTTCTAAATATGTCAACTGAGGCAAGGGAAACAAAATAAATAAGTAAATAAACTATTGGGACTACATCAAAATAAAATTTTCTGAACAGCAAATGAAATAACCAAAAAGCAACCTACAGAATGGGAGAAGATATTTGCAAATGTTATAGCTATAAAGTGTTAGGATCCAAATATATATAAAGAACTTCTAAAAATCAACACCCCAAAATGAATAATCCAATAAAAAGTGGGCAGATGGCATGAATAGACATTTTGCCAAAGAAGGCATATAGATGGCTAACAGACACATGAAAAGATGTTCAACATCACTCATCATCAGGGAAATACAAATCAAAACTGCAATGAGATATTACCTTACACCTGTCAGAATGGCCAAAATCAACAACACAAGAAACAACAGGTGTTGGGAAAGGATGTGGAGAAAGGGAAACCCTCTTACACTGTTGGTGGGAATGCAAACTGGTGCATCCACTCTGGGAAAGAGTATGGAGGTTCCTCAAAAAGTTAAAAATAGAACTACCCTAAAACCCAGAAATTGCAGTACAGGAATTTACCCAAAGAACACAAAAATAGTAATTCAAAGGGACACCTGCACCCTGATGTTTATAGCAGCATTATCTACAATAGCCAAATTATGAAAACAGCTCATATGATCATTAACTGATGAATAGATAAAGAAGATGTGGTATATACACAATGAAATATCAGTCAGCCATAAAAAAGAATGAAATCTTGCAATTTGCATTAACATGGTGGAGAGAGTATTATGCTAAGTGAAATAAATCAGTCAGAGAAAGACAAATCCCTTACAATTTCATTCACATGTGGAATTTAAGAAACAAAGCAAACAAACATAAGGAGAGAAAAAGAAAGGCAAACCAAGAAACATACTCTTAACTATAGAGAACAAACTGATGGTTACGAGAGGGAAGGTGGGCAGGGGGATGGGTTAAATAGGTGATGGGGATTAAGGAGTGCACTTCCTGCGATAAGCATGGTTTTGTATGTAAATGATGAATCACTATATTCTACACCTGAAACTAATAATACACTGTATATTAACTAACTAGAATTTAAATTAAAACTAAAAAATAAAATAAAATCTAATGTGTCTTTGGTGAAAGAATAGGCAGATCATTGGAACATAATTGAAGGTCCAAAATAGGTTCCTATGCACAAAATTAAATTATTTTTGACAAAGATGTCAAGCAATTTAATGGGAAAAAAATTTCTTTAACAAGTTTTCTAAAATAATTGTATACCCATACCAAAAAAAGGAAAAAAAGATTCATGGGTGTTATCCTATACCACACACACAAATTAATTCAAAATAAATCTTATACTTAAGACAAAAATTATAATGCTCCCAAGAAGGAGAATATTTCCATGACCTTGGCATAGGAAAAGATTCTTAGCATAAAAAGGACTAACCATAAGAAAAATTGATAACTGAATTTTATTAAATAAAGAATCATCCTCTCATCAAAAAAATACCATTAAGAAAATAAAGACAAGCTATAGACTGGGGAAAAAAATCACAATATACACATATATATACACACACACATATTATATTATATTATACATATATTATACATACATTATATATTATACATATATATTATAAACCCCTATGAGAGCTAAAATAAAGAAGATCAACAGTCCTGGATTTTGGAGGGGATGTGGAAACACGAGAACTCTCATGTTCCAAGTATACATAATACAATTATTTTGAAAACAGTTTGAGAGTTTAACATTTTAAGAAAGTTAAACATATATATTATGACCCAAAAGTTTTACAACAAGGTCTTTACCCAAGAGAAATAAAAATACATGTCCACAATAAGCCTTGTGAATAGTGTTCATAAGTATTTTATTCACAATAACCCCAAATGGTAAACAGTCCATCACAAGGAGAATGAATAAACTATGGCAGATTCATATAACAGACCATTACTCAACAAGAAAAGACAAAAACAATAACAACAACAAAAACCTACTAATGCCTGCTATCAATGTGGATATCTCAAAAATATTACACAGATGAAAGAAGCCAGACACGCACATATATGTACTTGGTTTTATTTATGTGAATTTCCAGAATTGGCAAAACTGGAGGAAAAAAGAAATCAAATCAGTGATTTATCAAGAAGAGACTGAGTGGAAAGGTGCACTGTCTGGGGTGATGGTAATGTTTGTGCCTAAAAATGGGTGTAGGTTACATGAGTATAGGCATTCATCAAAAACAGTTCAAAAAATATCCTTAAGATCTGAATATTTTGTGTTTGTAAATTATATCTCAATTTTTAAAATCCATAATTTCTACATTGTTCAAGACAAATTAGGCTATGTTGTGGCAACATACAACCCCTAACTCTTTTTTTTTAAATTATTTGTATTATGTTATGTTAGTCACCATACAGTATGTCATTAGTTTTTGATGTAGTGTTCCAAGATTCATTGTTTAGGTATAACACCCCATGCTCCATGCAGTATGTGCCTTCCTTAATACCAATCACTGAGCCAACCCATCCCCTCACCTTCCTCCCCTCTAAAACCCTCAGTTTGTCTCTCAGAGTCTACAGTCTCTCAAGGTTTGTCTTCCTCTCTGATTCCTCCCCCACTTCATTTTTGCCTTCCTTCTCCTAATGTCCTCCATGATACTCCTTATTACTGAGCCATCAGAAATGATGAATACCCAACTTTTGCATCAACATGGATGGGTCTGGAGGAGATTATGCTGAGTGAAATAAGTCAAGCAGAGAAAGTCAATTATCATATGGTTTCACTTACTTGTGGAAAAACTCCTAACTCTTAATGGCTTAACACAGCGAATGTTTACTTCTTGCTAAGAGTCCACTGCAGATCTGGGTAGCCCTCTTTCAGTATTGTGTCTCTGCATCTTACTTTGGAGCCTCCTTTAGCTTCCTTGACAAGAGAGAGATTGGTGAGTCATGGAGAGGATTTAAACTGCCTCAACCCAGACAGGACATAAGACATTTCCCCCTCACATCCTACTGGTCAGAATCTAAATGGCCTTGACTAAATGTAAAGGACTGGGGAGTATAGATTCCCAAATACCCATGAAAGAAAGAATTGCCAAATATTGAACACTAGAAATGCCTGCCCCAGCCTTGTTTCAGGGCTCTTCCATTTTAGGAAAGAAGAATAAAATTTAAGTTTCCATATATTGATTACTACAATTTTATTCCTGTGCCCAGATCTGGTCTTAGGAAATGAGATCTCCATCTTTTTACAAAGGAAGATTCAACAAGCGATTCATTTATTCCCTTTCTGCAAACATGGCTAAGTCAATACTTCCTGGTAGGCAAAAGGAAAGAACTCTGTGAAAATGCAACAACAACAACAAAAATCAATTTGTGAAATTAATTGAAGGAACCAGAGCAGATACCCACCCAGGAGATACCTGGTTCATAGCACTGCTGAGATAACGCTAAGGGACATGGACTGACAAGTGACTGACAAACTAATCTGGTCCGAAATAAATTATGATTGGGAATAATGGCCATGCTGTGCTCATGCTGCTGTGGAGAAATCAGACATTATAAAAGAAAACAAGGGGATGTTTATCTAGTCCAAAGTGACAGTTTGATGCTTGTCAAATTCATCTTCATATTCCTAAGACTTTCTGGTTTTGTAGGCGCCCTGGAGAAAGGTTCACTATAGCACACACACAGAGAAAAAGTGAAAGGCAAAGCCTGTCTTGCAATTCCCTTCTCTGTTTGAAATTTGCACAAAAGGTCTTGAACACTATAACAATTAGAAGAGGAGAAAGCATTTGGCAGATCAAATAGGTGAGATGTCAGGGACTCTATTTTTTAAATGTCTGGGAGACATTGCTGATTAATTTTGGCTGAAACTTGAAAAAAAAAACAGGCACATTTTCTAAACCAACATGTGGAATTTTCTGATCAGGTAAGCACCTTTAAAGTTCAGTTTTGCCAAGAATGGTCAGAAATTAGATTGTGTAACTGTTCCCACAAATTGCTCAAAGGTTACCTCTCCTCCAGTAGACAGGGACTGAGGTTGCATAATAGCTGAAGCCCTGCTCAGAGAGGGAATACACAGAATGCTAATATCTCAGAAGAATTTCCATCCACTTGGGAAGAGAGATGTAGCCTGATTGCAGGATGGGTTAAGAATGTGTAGCCTATAAACATATCATCAGTGTTGTTGCCACTTATTCTGGAAAATTGCGGGAGAATGATTGCAGGGTACCAAAGAAAGGCTGTCAGCTGTGAATCTGGTGATTGGCATGCCTTGTTTAAATGTGTTCAACCAAAATCTAGCTGGAATGGCCAGGCCTACCTTTCTATTGTTGGGTGCCATAATCATCACATCCTACTTAGGCTTTTGACTGATATCCAGGTCAGGACTGTTTCTGTTCTAGGTGAGAGATAACCCAACTCAAACTGTCTTATGGGGAAAAAGAATTTATCTAATTTACATATCTGAAAAGTACAGGCATAGAGTGTCATGTAGAGCCACATCCAAACCCTCAAATGGTTTGCACTCATTCTCTTCAAATTTTGTCTCAAGTCTCTTCCCCCTGATGTCGATATAATGCCAGTCCTCCATTTACATCTTTATGGTTTCAAGTCTGATAAATACCTAGGAGTTTATTTTCCAGTAGCTTCCACACACATTCATATTCTTGGGCCAATATCTCCATCTTTATATAATGAAGCAATCACTGTAGCCAGCAGACATAATCATGTTGATTGGCTAGGTTTAACTTGCATGGTAACCCTTAAATCAATCACCTATGACTACTAAGATTTGGTAGTAGTCTGACTGGTTCAACCAGAGTCATGTGTTCCACCTCTGAATTGGATGGAACCCCACCTGAACCCCATGCCCTATGAGAATGGGGGAGAAAAATAGTTCCCCAGAGGAAATTCTAGGTACTTATCGGAAGAAGCAAAAATAGACTCTGGATAGAACAAATAATAATTAAAAATGGTATCCACTATTACTGAAACAATCAATATATTTTTAATATTATATAATGGAGACACTTTTATAGAAGTTAAGGATAGATCTCATGCCTAATACAGAATATTGTAGATTTTGAAGACTGGGAGGAACATCAGAGGTCATAAAACCAATTCCAGATTCTAAGCAGCCAAATTTTTAGCTTGGTAAGTGGAGTTGAAAGAGTATATGGAGGAGTGCCTGGCTGGCTCAGTTGGTTGAGTGTGCAACTCTTGATCTTGAGGCTGTAGGTTTGAGTACCACATTGGGTGCAGTGATTGCTTAAAAATAAAATCTTCAAAAAAAAAAAAAAAGAGCATATGGCATCCTTGGCAGATCCTTGTGCAGTCTTCGGTTCAAAATATATTTCTGGGTAAATTAAAGAAGGAATAAAAATATATACAGAGCTCCTCCTTGGTTCAATCAAAATCTCCTTATCTCTTAAGGATTAAAAAAATAATAAGTCTCTTTAAAAACAAGAATATACTTAGGTCAGTTCTAGCTCTAGTAATGGTACAACAGTCAGATTACTAATCCTCCCACCAATAACAGGTATAAATTTTGGACAAAGTATAAGGAAAATAACTGTTTTAAGGCACTAACAAGCAACAAAAAGCAGGAATAAACTGGAAGAGATATGGCCTTCAAAAAGAAGAAAGTGAAGTGGGTGAAATTCACATTACCTCCTCTTCTCAAGATTAATACCAAGTCTTCCAAGCTCAGAAAATAGCACTCTGGCAAAAAGTGGCTATCTTGGGGCACCTGGGTGGCTCAGTCGGTTAAGATCTGCCCTCAGCTCAGGTCAAGATCCTGAGGTCCTGGGATGGAGCCCAGAGTGGGACTCCAGCCCAGGCTCCCTGCTCAGTGGGGAGTCTGCGTCTATCTCTCTCTGCCCCGCACCTACCCCCTCTCACTGCTTGTGCTCTTTCACTTTCTCTCTCTCTCAAATAACTAAGTAAAATCTTTAAAAAAAAAAAAAAAGTGAAAAAAGTGGCTGTCTTACCAGGCTGAAGAGTCAGAGGTTGGAGTTGGGAGCTGCCACAACAACTGAAAATCAAGTGTGGTGGATTCCCAAAATGAGGTGGATCCCTAATTGCCTTCAAACTCTTGGATGACTCCTAAACTACATATGTTCACGACAGTGCTCCCAAAAACCAAGCATTTAGCAAGAACTGAGCACAAATTGGCAGCTCCTGGTGCTGAGGAGACACTTTTGAATTTCAAATCCTGCCAAGTTAGAAGAGCTTGTTCAAAACCTGGAACTATCCACTGAAATATCAAGAAGGCCACATCTTTTTAAGAATAAAAGCTATATATTAGGAATAAAGACTATATCCTAGGAATAAAGAAAAAAAATCTGAAATAGACATGCTATAGTAAAGAGCTTAACTGCTTAAAACCAAGCTTTCACAAGATTAAGATTATTCACCAGTAACTTAACTTCCTGTTACAATAAAACCTAACAGTTTTCAGAATAAGAAAACAGAATCCAGAGTTTCTACAATTTGTCATCTACAAAGTTAAATGTACAATAAAAAAACTACTAGACATGCAAAGAAGCAGAGAAATGAGACTTACAATCAAAAAAAAAGTATAATTAATAGGGGAAGATCCATAGATGAATCAGGTATTGAATTTAGCAAAGAATTTTTAATAACTACTATGAATATATTTAAATTTACAGGAAGGGGCACATGGGTGAATTGGTTGACTAAGCATCTGACAGTTGATTTTGGCTCAGGTTAGGACCTCAGGGTTGTGAGACTGAGCCCTGTGTCAGGCTCTGTGGAGCCTGCTTGATTCTCTCTCTCCTCTTCCTCTGACCCTCCCTCCCTCCAGCTCACACATGTGCTCTCTCTCTCTTTCTCATACACAAACAAATAAATGAATAAGTTTACAGGAAAATATAGACATTAAATTGAAGAAGTAGATTATTTTAGGAGAGATATGGAAATGCTAAATACTGGCAATATTAGAACAAAGAAATACAATACCCAAAATGAAAAGTGTATTGCATGGGCTTAACATCCAATTGAACAATTCAGAAGAAAAAAACATTAAAATTAAAGACAAACCAGTAGAAATTATACAGTAACTGAGAGAGAAAGAAGAAAGGAGGGTTCTTAAAAAAATAAATACAGTCTCAGTAAGCTGTGGACTATTTAAGCGGTCTACCACATTTAGGCACATTATAATCTAATTACTGAAATCCAAAGGTGAAGAGAAAATACTTAAACCAGAATGAGGAGGGGAAAATATATTATGTGCAAGGAAACAACATAAGAATAACAGCTAACTTCTCATGAGGAATAATGAAGACCAGAGAACATCTGGAAAAATATGTTTATAGTAATGAAAGGGGGAAAAAAGTGTCAACATTGAATTCTTTATCTAGTAAAATATCCTTCAAAAATGAAGGTAAAACTGAGGGTTGCTGGAGGGGAGGGAGTTTGGAGGAAGGGGTGGCTGGGTGGTGGACATTGGGGAGGGTTATGTGTAGTGGTGAGTACTGGGTGTTGTGTAAGACTGATGAATCACAGAACTATACCCCTGAAACAAATAATACATTGTATGTTAATTAAAAAAAAAGAAAAGAAAACAAAATGAAGGCCAAATAAAGACATTTACAGCTAACAGGAAGGAAGGAAAATTTATTGCTATAGACAATAAATGCTGAAGAGAAATGATACCAACTGGAAATTCGAATCTACAGAAATGAATTAAAGGCATTGGAATTGATAAACTTATTAAAGAAACACAGACAGATATAATCTGGCTATGTCTTTCAAGATATTCATCTGTTCATGAATCAAGCTTTCTACTGTTACTCTATATCTTGAAAATTGTTTTCTTCCTAGTGTTTCCTAGGTCCACATCTTCAACTAACAAGGATACAAACTTTGCTTGTATATCTCTCTTCCTGAGAGAATAAAATAAAAACTATTTAAAGATGTCTAGGTACTATGAGATATCACAACTCTTCAAGGACATTATGACATGGACAGGAACCAAAAGATAACACACAGAGTAAGGATCTCCCTCAGACAGCCGTCGCAGCACACCCATGTCTCAGAGGTGACTCCATGGGCTAAAGCCCTAGAAATAAGGGAAATCACAGAGAGTGAGCCAAAGTGTATTTCTCAGGAATTTCTAGTGGGGACTCTTCAGGGTTATCCACTTAACATTCATCACTTGCTGAATACCCACTATGTGGCAAGCACTGTAATTAACACTCTACAAGGTGAAGGCCTGAAGCAGTCACAGTCTTATCCTCACAGTCTTTTTTTTTTTTTTAAGATTTTATTTTTTTATTTGACAGAAAGATCGCAAGTAGGCAGAGCAGCAGGCAGAGGCAGGAGGGAAGCAGGCTCCCCGTTGAGCAGAGAGCCTGAGGTGGGGCTTGATGCGAAGACTCTGAGATGGTGACCTGAGCTGAAGGCTTAACCTACTGAGCCACCCAGGCGCCTCTCCTCACTGTCTTATAGGGGAGCTAGGACCATAGATGAATCTTATATGAGGCAATAACAGTAAGACTGATTAAAACAAAACTGTAAGAATGATAGCCAACATAAAGTGAGCCAGGCACTGTTCTAAATTCTTCATATGCATGAACTCACAACTGCCTGAGAGAGGAGTAACTATTATTCTCAATTTCACAAATGAGGAAATTGAGGCTCTTGATGACTCCTAGATAGTATATGTTGGAACTAGAATTTGAACCCCAGTGCTTACTTCTGAGGCTTAGTTGTTGGTAAATGCAACCTCGTGGGAGGTGCCAATAGAGAGTGGTGGGATTTGAGGATGGAAAATTCTTCCTCCCAGAAGTCATGGAAGTTTCCATGGGGAAGGTCAAGTGAATGGTCCATGATGGTAAAATATGGACTTGTACAGTCTGGCATTCATGAAGAAGGAATAAGAATTCAGGAGTGTCAGGTCAAGAAGTGCTGCTGGGCTCTGAGGGTGTGCTGAGGTTTGAACTGGCTTAAAGCCTCAGGACTGCAACAGTTGTGATCCCAAAGGAGATCCCAGCCCCATAGTTCACCCAAGAGTGGCTAGGCCCAAACTTAATCATGATAAATGAGAATAGAAACCCAATTAATCTTTTGCTTTGATTGTAACCATTTGTGAATAAAAATACAAAGGCATTTTCTTCCCTGCTGTGAAACAAGATTTGTGGAATTCAAATAAACTTGTGGAATGCAACCAGTTTGGCAGACCAAAAGGCATGACTGAAATAAACAAACATGAAGGAAGAGAAGACTGCAAAGCAAAAGGTAGAAATTTGACCATCACTCTCACTTGTAACAAACATCAGCCAACTGGGTCAATTGTCCTAATACAAAATCATGCTAACCTCTAACTCTTACATTTTCATGTAGACAAATCCAGGAGCCCATGGCAGAAATCATAAGTCATCCGAGACCCTCCTGATATTTCCTACATCACATCAAGCACCAAGTCCTAGCAATACTGGTAAATTTAAAATAAAATACTTTTTTCTTTCCATGTATTTACAGACTCCTCCCTCTTTCTCCATCCCCTCTGCCACAGTCCAGTTGCTTTATCTCTGAACATCACAGCCTCCTACATGATTTTCTTGTTTCTTGTTCACATCCTACTACTCCATCTTTTCCTTCTGCCAGGCTGGGCTTCCACAGATGTAAAGTGATTCAACTTTTTGTCTAAAGAGCAGCTTCTCACTGTGCTCAAGGTATATTTCATGTCATGACCTGTGAGGGCCTCCATGACCTTTACCTACCTGTTCCCCATGCTACTCTCCACCCACTACCCCGACACCCCAAAACTCCTTTAGCTCCATTTGTATGGCTGGTTGTTTTATATCATCATAATGTGCACACACTGTAACTTTTCCCAAGAAAGACTTTCCTCCCATGTCTACCTGAATAACTGAGCTCTAGCATCACCCCCTATAGGTAGGCTGCCACAGGTGTACCTGTTCTAGAGAAACTTCACTGCACCTTCCTCTTTAGGGGTCTGTTATACCATCATAGTACATGTCATGCTCTAGCACAGCTATGATATAGCAGATGGGCTGATATTTCCTAAATAAATGACTGCATTTTTATCCTTTGCTTCTTACACCTGACTCTGCTGTATCTTCTCCCACCCATGGTAGCCTCAGTATCCCTTTCTGATCATGAGTTGCCTCCCACCTGACAACCTCTGAGAAACACTTCTATCTCCTCTCTCCAGCCAAGCATGAATTACCTGTGAGGCACACATGTCCCCCTCTCATTGTTGCTCACCTTCATTTGGTGTCACTGCTCACAAGTGATGGCAAAGAAGCATTATCAGGGTTCATGATTGAGAATTATTGGCATTAGTCAGTAGAGAACATAGCCTTAAAAAGTAAGTCTGCTGACAACCAGACATTGGTGGAGTATCATAGAGAAAGCTTCTCACAAATTCTTGGAGGTGCACTGCTCACCTTGTCAGTTCAAACCAGTTCAGTTCAGCATATTCTTTCTGTGCACTTGTGAGGTGCACAGGTGAGGTATAAAAATTCCCTGCCATTTCTGAACTTCCACCCTGAGAAGACGGAATCCAAATGAAGTAGTATTGCCAAGGTGACTTCAAGGGAATGTAAATAGGTGGGATATCAGTAACTATTAATGAAAGAGGACACTATCTGTTAATTTTTAGAAAAAAAAAATTGAGTTAAATTGAGCAAGCTGATTATTCTTGGACTTACTGAATATTTTTCAATTAAGCTTTTCAAATCAACAATATGGTGGAATAATAGTTTTCTGCATTTACTCCCCCACAAAAACACTGACTTTGATAACTCTTGAACAATAGTACTTCTGTGGGAGCCTGGGAATCCAGTAGCGAGGTCTCAACATGATGCTGGAGCAAAAAATCCAAGGATAGATGCATTGAAGAGAGTAAGAAGAACCATTTCACTTTACTCATGTTACCTTTCCCTTAGGGCATCAGAGCTCAGTGCTAAGAGAGATTCATCCCCTCAGCCCATGATTTCTCCCATAGGAAAAGGTGAGAGCATAGTGAGTGCCTGGCTTTCCCGGTTGTGCAGGATGCTGCCCGTGAGGCACACTTTGTTCTTATCCCACCCAGAACACTGAGGGGTCCAGCAGATCTGTCTGGGGGCAAATAGGAGCAAGGAAAAGGGGTGCAGGTTTACAGGAATTCAGGGCCCCAGCATTGAATTCAACAAAGGGTTGCACTTTTTATTAACTGCATCACAGATTCCACCAAAAAGCCCACCACAAATCTCACAGGATGCATCATCTGCAGATACACCCATATAGCCTATGTGCACCACCAGCACTCTACAAGACTCTCCCCCTGAAGATGTAGCCAGTGTCCCATGCATGCCCAATAGAGGACATGTGTGAGCCTCTGAAGGTCATACATGAGCCCATGCAGATAGTTGGCTCAACTTTGTTGGATTGGTAGAAGGTGCATAAATTTAAGGGATGCCTTAAATTAATTAAGGCATGCCTTAAACTTCAAGGCATGCCTCTAAGGAGCCTCTCAGAACTTCGGCTGGCTTTATGAGAGCTAGAGAATGCATAAAATCCTGTTTTCTCCCTCAAGAAGAATCAAAAGGAGTGGAGTAGGTGCGTCTATAAAAATGTTGGGACGATGCCCCAGAATCCCTAGCCAGGCAGACTACTGAGGTTTTCTCTTTTGCTAAGCCAGTCAGTAAAGTAGAGGAAGTGACTACTTGAAATACAGAGAGCAATGCAAATCTTCAACACACACACACACACACACACACACACACCAGGAATAATGACATTACCAAAGAAACAATAATTTTCCAATAATCTACCCCTAAGAAATGGAGATCTATGAATTGCCTTACAAAAAATTCAAAATAATTATTTTAAATTCAAAATAATTATTTTAAGGGAGCTCAGTGAGTTACAAGAGAACACAAATAGACTGCTCAACAAAATGAGGGAAACACTACATGACTAAAATAAAAAGTTCAACAAAGAGATAGGAATCATATAAAAAAAAAGAAGAAGAAGAAGAAGAAGAAGAAGAAGGAGAAGAAGAAGAAGAAGAAGAAGAAGAAGAAAAGAAAAGAAAAACCTAAACAGAAATTCTGGAGCTGAAGAATATAGTGAATGAAATAAGAAGTTCAGTAGAGCTTCAGCACAAGAAAAACTCTGTAAACTCAAAGACAGGTCCATTTGTAGTTTGAAAAGTTAAAAGACAAGTGTTAAAAATAATGATAGCTATAATAATTTGTTAACAGATATACAATATAAAAAGATGTAATTTGTGACATCAATAGCATAAACTATTGGGGGTATAAAAGGGTAGAGATTTTGTGTATGATTGAAGTTGTCAGCTTAAAATATTCTTCTATAACTAAAATATATTTTATGTAAGCCTCATGGTAACCCAAATAAAACAAAGAAACAACAACAAAACCCTCCAGTAGATACATAAAATAGAAAAAGAAAGGCAACAAACACACCACTGCAAAATTTCATCAAATAACTAAAGAAGACAGCAAGAGAGAAAGAAAGGAACAAAGGAACAACAAAATAGTCAAAACAATGAATGACATGGAAATAGTAAGTCCTTATCAATAATTAATTTTAATGTAAATGGATTAAATGGATTAAATTTTCCAATCAAAAGGCATACAGTGACTGAATGAATTTTAAAAAGGTGCAAAATGTATGCTGTCTACAGGAGACTCACTTTTTCTTTTAAAGATTTTGTGTAATTGAGAGAGAGAGAGCACACTCAAGTGAGAGAGCACAAGCAGGGGGAGCAGCAAAGGGAAAGGGAGAGGCAGATTCCTCACTGAGCAGGGAGCCAGACATGGGTCTCAATCCCAGGACAACGAGATCATGATCTGAGCCAAAGGCAGTCTCTTAACTCACTGAGGCATTCAGGTGCCCTATAAGAGACTCACTTTAATTTTAAGGAAACACATAGAGGAAAGTGAATGAATGAAAAAAAAAAATTCCATGCAAATGGTACCCAAACGAGCAGGAGTGACATGTTTATATCAGACAGAATAGACTTTAAATCAGAAACTGACATGTGAGATAAAGAAGGTTACCACGATAAAGCTGTCAAATCATTGAGAAGATATAACAATTAGGAATATATATACACGCAATATTGGAGCACCTAAATATATTAAGCAAATATTAACAAAACTGAAGCAATACAGTTACAGTAGGGGACTTCAATTCCCCACTTTCAACAACAAATAGATCCTCCAGACAGAAAATCAGTAAGGAAAGAGAATACTCGAATACTGCTATAGTCTAAATGGACCTAACAAACATACAGAATATTTCATCCAACTGCAGCACAATACACATTCTTCTCAAATGCTCATGGAACATTCTCCAGCAGAAATCATATTTTAAAACACAAAACAAGTGTTAACAAATTTGAGGAAACAGATGATATCAGGTATCTGTTCTGACCACATTGGTATGAAATGGAAATCAATAATAGGACAAATATTGGAAAAATTCACAAATATGTGGAAGTTAAATAACACTGTCCTGAACAACCAATGGGTCAAAGAATAAATCAAAGAGAAACCGGAAAATAGCTTGAGACAAATAAAAATGGAAAATAAAACATACTAGGTCTTATGGGATGCAGCAAAAGCAGGTCTAAGAAGGAATTTTAAAGTGATAGATGCCTACTTTAAGGAAAAAAAAATCACATAAACAACCTAACTTTATGTAACTTTGTGTCTCAAGAAAAAAGGAAAAAGAAGAACAAATCCCAGAGTTAGCAGAAGGAAGGAGATAATAAAGATGACAGAAATAAATTAAATATACTAAAAAATAATAGATATTAAACTAAGAGTAGTTTTTTAAAAAAGATAAAATTAACAAATTGTTAGCTAAACTAATCAAGAAAAAAGACTCAAAAGAGAGGAAATAGTGCAACTGATCCTGAGAAATACAAAGAATCATAAGAGACTGATATGAACAATTATATAGCAACAAGTTAGATAAGCTAGAAGAAATGTACAACCTACCAAGACTGAAACAAGAAAGAGAAAATGGTGAA